>NW_015387811.1:170897-178745 GCF_001527695.2 Protobothrops mucrosquamatus | reverse complement strand
AATGCCTAGCTTCAAAATTGCCAGCACGCCCTCCTTTCATTTTCACAGCTAGCAATTAAATACAAAAGTGGAATAAACTTCGCAGTTGCCCCTTATTGCAATTGCTCAGATTTTTGTTGTTGTTGTTTGTTTTTTGCAAAGCAAAATAGCTTAGAATGTGGTATTTGACTTATTTAGTTCCAACTAGTCAGGGGGAAAAGGAGCCCTGAAAAGGGAATGTTCCTGTATCTCCTCCCAGTTCTGCACATTTCAAAGTCTGGAATAGTTTCACAGCCAAATTCAAAATTATTTTAGGGACTGGAGAACAGAAATATTGCTACATGGAAGTGTCCTTAGCTTTTTGTTTTCAACTTCATTTAGCCATTGTTAATGGCTAATATTTTTTCACAGCTGACTTCACTATGTGATATCTGTGTGATCCATTATACTATTGTAAACTGCCAGGAGACTTCAGGATTCAACAGACTTACGGTATATACTGCTGCTGTAAACTGAGCTATTCTAGCAAAATATTCTTGAAATGTCCTCACTCTGCTATCCTCCATTTCTTCCTCTTCTCTCACTGATATTCAATACTCCAAAGAAGTAAATAGCCTGTTGGAGCCCTGCTCTCTTACTTTTGTCTACAATTCAGCAATGAAATATGTTACCTCATCAGTTGTAAAATCTTATAAAAGAAAATATTGGACAAATATTCAGAGGAAATGCGTAAGGTGATTGAAATTGTTGTGTCTTAAGAAGATAAAATAGATTATCAATTCCAATTGGTTCCTTTCACTTCTATAATATTGCCTGGAGACCTCACAGGCCTTTAACTGGAACATGTTTAACTGGGTCCTATGCAGAACAATCCGTACTAGAAACTCATTTTCTGCAATGTACTGCAATTACCCAGGTTATCTGCAGGGACAACCAGCATAAAAATGAAATAATAGATTAGGATTTCTCCTCCTGCTGCTATTGCTTCGCATCAGTGAAGATGGGGGAAGGAGGGAAGGAAGCTGGTACAGAAGATAAGAGACTCCTTCATAGCATTAAAATGACAAGCACAAGAATGAAGAAGCTAACTTAGAAGAGATACTTGGTTACTCGCAGCTGTGATCTCCAAAGCTTCATGTTATAAACTGATTCTGAATTGCAGTACACTAGATAAGCTGTCAGACAATACAGCAATTTCTTGCATGAAGATCTGGTCCTATCGCAGATTATAACAAGTCATATCATCCAATTACCCATCAGTTGGGATGCTAATCTTCAAAGGAAAAAACACCTAGGCTCATAGGCATGCTCTTCTTTTGATGTCTAGCTAGAGTACGGATTCACATTTAGTTGTGGGATGTTGGGAAATGCCCAGCTAGGTAGGAAGGAGGGATTAAGTGAGAAGTTATCTTACAATTGTTGTGTAGCTGTAGGAGATCCAGGAGCTTCCTCCTCCCCAACTCCATGGAACCTTATCTATCTGTTTCCAAGGGAAGGCAAGCAGTCTGGGGAGATTCATGTATTACAGCAGTGGTTCTCAACCATTTTAATGCCGCGACCCCCAACCGGTCGTAAGTCGAGGACTAAACCGGTTGTAAGTCGAGGACTAAACCGGTCGTAAGTCGAGGACTAAACCAGTCGTAAGTCAAGGACTACCCAACCAGTCGTAAGTCGAGGACTTTCCCTGCCCGGGAGTGCCACGCATGCGTGGTTCCGCCCCCTGTGCCGGCCGAGGCGTAGCTGGCAAGCGGCAGAGACGGAGCAGGCCAACCACCAGCTGGCCCACCTCAAAGGAGGTAAGGCACCCGCCGAAAAAGGGGGGAAAAAGGGCAGACAGCCTTGCTTGGCGACCCCGTGAAATGGTTGATCAACCCCAAATGGGGTCACGACCCATAGGTTGAGAACCGCTGTATTACAGGTAGATTTGCGATAAAGTAGTCTACCTCAATGTCTATGGAGATTCTCAGTCATCCAGGTTATGGTAGTCCCAAAGGTGCTTTTCAAAAGACAACTAGACTTTGCTTTTTTCCTTGAAGCTGTTTCATTTTTTATCCAAGTAGCTTCTTCAGGTCAGAAGAAGCTTCTTGGATGAGAAGCAAAACATCTTCAAGGAAAAAGCAAAGAAAAATCCAGTTGTATTTTGAAAAGCAACTTTGGGATAGTCAGCTTCAACTCCTTATATGTTGATTTATTGATTGGGTCTGATATCCCCTTTAGGAAATTATTTCTGTCCAGACAGGAGTTTCTCTGGATTCTATTCTTTGGAGGCTCTGTCAGTTCATCTAAATTGTATCAATACCTGATCCTTTCAGATCCTTCTGAAAGATTCAAAATGTAAGAGTTTATTTTCTTTGTCCCATCAGCTTTTTCCTGGATCTCATGTTTAGTCTTCTGTTAAACAAACCAGTAGCAGGATCTTGTGAAAAGATAGGCCTTTCAGGCAACCATAGAAAAAAAATTGAACTGGGCTTGTTCTTAATAGGTCATTTGCCAAATTCCATATCAGGATGGATGTGCACAATGCTCCCATTGCTACAATGCTGGATATCCGTTGTAATCACAGACCACTTAAAGCACTGTTTCCAATCCTAACAACTAAGAATTTTGGGAGATGAAGTCCACACATCTTAAAGTTTCTAAGGTTAAGAAACACTGACTTAAAGACCTTACAATAAATCAAATTTTCCATACTTCAACAGGGTTTCCAGCTCTTAATATTTATCTATAATTGAGAACTTCAGTAGATATTTCATTAATAAAGGAATGCCAAACTTTTCAGAATAAAATGTTCTAAAGGAATACCAAACTTTTCAGAATAAAATATTCTATTTCTGGAGTTCTATTTCTTCAAGATGCCCAACTTGCTTTCTTCTGAAGTTGTATTTCTAAAGTCTAAAGAATTAAAGTTTTTTTTTAATTCTTCCAACAAAGTAGAAATCTGTCTTGTATCTACTGACTGAAATCACAGTCATTCCCTTAAGTTTAAAAGCTGACTTTATGACTCCCTGATAACTTTTTGGACAGTAAAGTCAACTGCTCCATGCAACAGATCCTGATGACACACTATAGATAAACAGGAAGGCTGGCAGTAGTAGGTTGTGCTGGCAGAAACCCTGTCAGAAAGAGAGTTTTACATATAAAGTCGGGATGATTAGACATGAAGTGAGATTTGATGAGTCTTTCAGATGCAGTGCTCAGGAAAGCTGCTTGATTGACTGAGAGAGGGTTATTTCTCAAAATGCCTGGTTTCCTGTTGCTGGGCTTTTTTGAAAAGGAGCTTCAAGGACTTGCATCAGCACTTGCTAATGAACAGGTGCCCCTTGAAAGGCTGGTCTTTTGGTGGCTATCATGGAAAGCTATCCAGCTAGAAAGCCATGGATTTCAAATAAGAAAACTAGGATTATGTACAAATTTATTCATTAAATGCAGCAAGCAAGGAAACCATTTTTAAAGAAGCACATTCTATTAATTCCCAGTGTAATTGATGTTCAAAATTTTTGTTTCCCAGTGTACATACATGCAAACTTATCCAAGGGATTTTTGGGTCTTCAAGACACTGTTACTCCTGGAGACTGCCTGGACAAATCCCTGCAGTTTTCTTGGCAAGATTTTGGAAGTGGTTTGCCATTGACTCCTTCCTAGGACTAAGAGGGTATGAGTGGCCCAAGGTCACCGGGCTGGCTTTGTGCCAAAGGCAGGACTGGAACTCACAGTCTCCTGATTTCTCACTCAGTGCCTTAGTCACTACATCAAACTGGATTCAAAAACTCATTTGTAGATATGGCAATATACAATACCTGTTTTGAAAGGTTTGTTAGATGGCAAATTTATTCTTAGACTGTTTCTTTCTAATAAACTTAGAAACAATTATATCTGTAATATGCAAATGAATATATTAGTATTATAGCATGCTAGTCTATACTCTAACCATAATAAAAATTTGATTTGATTTGATTAGTATTGTATTTCATTTTTCTTTATCTCTTTATTAAAAACTTCAAGGTTTTCACTATCTGTTGGATTCCAGATTAGATCTATCGTTAATACAGTTCCACTAATACTATTCTCAGAACAGCTAGATGACAAAATACTGTGATCTTCTACTTCACCTGTCAAAAAAGACACACAAATGCCCACATATATACATGCACACTGGTCTTGGATGAAAGTGATACACAAAGAAGAGAAGAGAGAGAGAAGGAGGGAAGGAGGGAGAGAGAGAGAGGAGAGGTAGACAGATAACAGAATAACAGAATCATAGAATAATAGGTTAACAGTATAATAGTCAGAAAGGACCCTGGAGGTCTTCTAGTCCAACCCTTTCTTCAAGCAGGGGACCCTATACCATTCCAGATATATGGCTGTCCAAACTCTTAAATACCTCCAGTATTGATAGATTATAGACAGACAAATAAACAGATAGACAAATGGATAGACAGGTACATAGGCACATAGGTGCATAGATACACAAATAAACAGACAGCTAGTAATCCAGTCTAGATTACTCTGTGGGGAAAAAAGAAATAAAAGATATGATGGAAAGAGAAAGGTTATAATTTGGAGAAAAAACATGTCTGGGCTTCATGAAAACAAATATCTCTGAAGCAGAGCAGTTGTACATTAAACGAATCAAATTTGAAAACCCATTAACAGATACATCAAATAAGAAAGAAATGGCTACAATGTGGTTTCCATCTACACATACTATTCCTATGCATGCAATGTCTGCATTGGAAGAGGTTGTAGTGCTTGAAACTATGGGGGGAGAAATAAGTGAGCTGGTAAAATTTATCAGTTTTTCGAACACACTGTCTCTCTCTCTTTCTCCCCTCCCACCCCAACTTCAGTTGAATCAGAGCCTCTCCATTTTAAAAAACTGCTATCTAGGAAGCTCATCAAGCAAAAGTTGGAGATACCCCCTCTACACACACACACAGACCTTTTTTGAAACTTAGGAAAGGGGTAATGAAAAGCACACCTATTTTTCAAAAAGCAATTTGTAGTGTTCATGTTTTCATAATATATGGAACCAAAAAAAAAAGCTCTTCATAGAAATTGCATGAATTCAGAAAAAAGCATGTAGCATTACAACATATATTGATTTACTGCAGGGGTGTCAAACTCAATTTCATTGAGGGCCGCAACAGCATTGCACTTGTCCTCGGGGGGGGCAGGTGGGTGTGGCTAGGGTGGGTGCAGCCTACTGGGTGGGTGTGGATGGAGTGGGTGTGGCCTACTGGGTAGGCATGGCCAACTCTACATCATTCGTGTCAAGGGGGCCTGTGGGGGCCTGGGCAAGAGTGGGACAGATCTGAGGGTCTCCGGCAGAAAGGGGTGGGACCAGGGCAGAGCCCATCAAGCTGAATATGTGAAGTAGGCGAGGGCCATTTGCTGGCCACTTCCAGCCGATGGTGCATTTCTTCATTCCTCACAAAGGGTGACACCTCCCTAGCATGCACCCAGGGGGTGGGGCCGACGCGGCAGGGGCTGGTTCCTTGCTGTTTCCAGACAGCCTTGTGGAGCTAAGACTGAATGCATTTCAGCATAAATGGCCACCACAAAATTGTACATTGGTTCCCGGCTGGCCTGGGCCAGGGCCAAGGCAGCAGGGGCCGTTCCCTCACTGTTTCCAGGATGGCTTCGCGGGCCACATGAAACCACTTCGTGGGCCACATCCAGCTCCTGGGCCTTGTGTTTGACATGTCTGATTTTCTGTATATATAGAAAGATACACTAATAGGTTCAAAAAAACAGGGCTGTATCTTTCTATTAAGAATTACATGACAAAATTCACTTTTGATTTGATCTTTCTCTGCAATAACAAAGTGAACTATTTTTATTCGGAAGAGTATGCTAGTAAAAGGAAAGTCATTTCCAGAATGAATCCTGGACTGTGTACTTGACATCCAATATCCTTAGAGACATTCCTTCTTGCTTTGGCACAGAAGTTCCTCCAAAGCACAGAAAACAGATGAGTTTGCTTTGTTTGGAAAAATCCCTGAAAGACTTCTGCAAGATGAAGAGCAAAACCTTTTCCTTTTCCTTAACATTTGTAATACTTATGATATGCTACATGCAGTATAGGAATCTGGACATAGGAAACAACCTTGAAACCTTTCATATCAATGGAGGGTCCATCTGTTGACTTCATAGAGTAATGACCAACAATATACGCTGCGTGACAAAGGGAAGGAACAATTTGCCCCAACATCTTAATGCAGCCTTCTCCAACTTAAGATCCTCTAGATACGCCAGCCAAGGTTGTAGAAAGGTTGGTTAGAATATTTTTTTCCAGGTGCTGACTTTTAAAGATAGCTCAGTAAAGAAGATCTTATAAATGGATTCTATTCTTATAGATTAGAACAGGGGTCTTCAAACTTGGCCCTTTTATGACTTGTAGACTTCAACTCCCAGAATTCTGTTGTACTTGAAATCCACAAGTCATAAAAGGGCCAAGTTTGAAGACCCCTGAATTAGAAAATCATCTTGCCTTCTAGAGAACAGCAAGGAAATAATAATTGAGATCAAAGACAGCAAAATTAATGTTCTCAGCAGATGATGATTAAATGTCTCCTATAGCAGAGCTCCCCAACCTTTTCGGGTTGGCAGCCCAGAGGGAAAAGAAGGAGCAGGGAAATGTGCATGTGTGCACCCACGCACCCGCACGGTGGTGCAAATGGGCACGCGCACGATGCTGGCACTAGTGCCTGCGCGCAAGCACAAATGGGCCACACACACCCATGGCAGTGCTGACAGTGGCGCTGGCGCCCACGCGCACATGCACGTGCAAATGGGCTGCTAGCACCCGTGTCACATGTGGTGGCACTAGCGCCCATACACATGCCAAACGGAGCCGCTAGCGCCCATGCGGTGATGCTAGCATGAGTGGGGTGGTGCACACATACATGCGTGCACTCGCCAGCCATTCCCGTGGCCCAGTGGCCAGCAGTCTATGGCCCGGTACCAGGCTGCAGTCCACAGGTTGGGGACCCCTGTCCTACAGTCCTATAGACAAAATTTGATCTCTTGAGTAGTGTACTTAGAGGCATGTTTTGCAAAGAATGGGTGGTGAGGGTCCCAAATTTAAAATCTGGTTTCAATTCACCTATAATAATGTTTAATTAAAATTAGTTAATATAAGTACTCAATTGTCATGTTTTGAATAGTTTTCTCTGTTACATTAAAAATTACAATTTGGCAATAATTTGCAGGTTTCCAAGGCTTTCAGAGATTTCAAAAACTTTGGAATCTTAGACTTTGTATCTAAGAATTATGGCATCCATGCAAAACCCTGAAAAACACTGGTTGCAGTGGAAAGCAATATAGCCAGCCTTGTGCAGCCCATTTGTTAAACAAAGGCAGGCCAAAGAGAATCTTAAAGGAATAGAAGCCTTGTTCTATGTTTCTCTGTTTAAAACTTACTATCCCTCTAGCCACCCACCTTCACCTTCTGCAAATTCAGAGAATGTACCTTCTCGGTATATTGCCCTGTATTCTAAGTATAACACCACAAAAGAACAAAACAGGTCTTTGGCATATGTTATGACCTCTGGTTCCCATGGCTACTGGAACAATTTCTGGAGTTCATTCATATGAAACCAAGTTTAAAGAATGCTGCCACATGTAGGTTTATAGGTTTTTCTCCCTAAGGCAACAAATAGAAATGTACTTACCCGTATATACTCGAGTATAAGTCGACCCGACTATAAGCCGAGGGACCTATTTTTCGGCAAAGAACTGGGAAAAATTGGTGACTCGAGTATAAGCCGAGGGGGCATTTTTCAGCACACACATTTTTCCGCCTGGGCTAATCGGCCTCTTTGCAACCCCACCCCTCTGGTAACCGCGCGATTGTAGCACTTTGCACAA
>NW_015387811.1:164121-170797 GCF_001527695.2 Protobothrops mucrosquamatus | reverse complement strand
ACTCCACGTCAGCTGGAAGGGTATTCTTGGATAGTGAGAAGCTGGAACCGGGCGGGCGGGCGAGAGAGGCGGGCAGAAAAAAGAAAGGGGGGGGGGAAAATCCACACACGCTCGCGCAGGGAAAGGGGGAAACGGGTGGGCCGGCCGGCTCCCCTCTCCTCTTTGTGTGTGTGTGTGTTTGTCTCTCTCTCTCTCTCTCAATTCTCCCCCACCCCAAAAGCGGGGGAGGCTCTCCTTACTTTTGCTGCACCCAAGTTCAGCAAGATTTTAGGTTTAAGATGATAAACGTATTTATTTATTTATTTATTTATTTATTTATTTATTTATTTATTTATTTATTCAATTTCTATAGTTGCCCAGCTCAACCAAGTGACTCTGGGTGGCTTACAGTTTTAAAATTATAAAACAATGAAAACAATTTAAAAGACATTAAAACAATAAAAATACCCACAAAATAAATAAGTATAGTATAAGCAGCAGCCATAATCATTAATTGACTAATAGTAAAGCCAAGTAACAAGACCCCCAAACACTAAATGTGGGCAGGAGAATACTAAATTTTAACACAGCCTAATATTCTTCTGCCTGCCATGAAAAATATCTCAGCTTGAGATTGATTAACAATATGCAAATGAAAAAAATAGAATAGAATAGAATAGAATAGAATAGAATAGAATAGAATAGAATAGAATAGAATAGAATAGAATAGAATAGAATAGCTAGTTTTGCCCTGCCAGGGGACCCTAAATGGGTCTAAAGTCGCCTCAGATAGGCGACGAAGAAAGAGGGGTGCCCCGATGATCGCAGAATGATGGCGGTCATCCCGCTAGATCAGGGAGAAGCCCTCTAACCCAACAGGAGAAAGGCTGGCCACACCTCGGTGACCAGCCCAAGCTATTTGCAGCCGAAGTCCAAAGGCACCAACCAGAACAACGGTGAACAACGTGTCTTGAAACTGGGTGAGGAATTCGATCTTCTCTCTCCTATTTTGTATCTGATTCCCTGGAAAAGATCCCCAAGAAGCAAAAATCCTCCCAAAGTGAGAAAGGAGTGAACTGCATCCCCACCCTCTCATAGACAGAAGTGGCGAATTAAACTCTTATGGAGAACAAAAATATATTGAAATGAGGTTAAAAATACTATAGTCTGGATAAACTTGAAAACTAAGAAAACTGTTAAAATTCCATACCTGAAAAAGTATTGATGAAATTATAAATCATAATCATAATCATAATCTCTTTGCTTTAAAAGTTGGAAAATGAACAGCTACTGTCTATAGGACACGTCAGAATTTGGCAAGACACCCAGAAATAGCAAAAAAACAGCTGGGAACAAAGCATTGGGCTATAATACAGAGTGAAACTATATATGTTTAGAAACTGTTGATCTTCTGGAATTATAAACACACTG
This sequence comes from Protobothrops mucrosquamatus, assembly GCF_001527695.2. NCBI lineage: Eukaryota > Metazoa > Chordata > Lepidosauria > Squamata > Viperidae > Protobothrops > Protobothrops mucrosquamatus. Next base: position 169,387 of record NW_015387811.1, on the reverse strand, counting down.
AGCTGCATTTTTAAGTTTAGGAACTGTTTGCAGAGAAAGAAAAACCTTGGCCTTTGGCTAATCTTCTAAAGGAGAAGTCACTAGAAAGCTTTCAGGTGGTTAAACACTTTGGAATGAAACACTTGACTGGCTGATAATCATAAGATCCCTAAAAAAAACCTGTTACAAAACACTGTTTTTAGTGGTGCTTTGATAATTGGAACATATTGGATTACAAAACCCATATATAAAGATAAGAACTACACAAGTTTTGGTTGTTTGGATTTTAAGATGGGCTGGTTTGATAAAGCTAATTAACGAGACTACGGCATCGGTGAAAGACTATCTAGAGGAGGGAGACAAAATGGATGTCGTATATTTATCTAAAAGTGACAGAAAACCACACCTAACACTTCCTCCTAAGGACCCCAGCATGGAACATCAGAGATCTGCAAGAATAATGACTCAAAACAAAGCAAATACATTCCAGGAGAAAATATATGCAATGCTGCAACAAATTCAAACGACAATTGTCTTAAATCATGATGAGATTAAAAACTTTGATAACATAAATGAACATATCTCTAACCTAAACTCACAATTAAACAACGTTCAAAAAATGACAATAAAGAATGAACAAATAAATCAGACAATAGAACAGAAATCAGAGGAAAATGACTTAAACAGGAAAGCTACAAATGAAGAGAACTACAACTTAATACAAAAAAAAAGAAAATCTGCAAAATTTTGCTACAACAAAGGAAATAAAAAAAGATGTTTTATCTTCCAGGACTTCAAAACAAACATGAGAACAAAAAAAGAAGATTTAATAAAATGGATTAAAGCACTGTCAGGAGAATCATTAAAGTGTGGGAGACAAAAAATGAATATTGTATTCAATTTGTCTTTTTTATCCCAACAATATCTACAAAAATATAACCTGGCAAGCTAAACCTACTGATTTGGAAAGCGACCTGGCAAAAGAAGAAGTTTAGAACTAGATTTAAGAAATGTGGTTCAACGTACCAGATGGAATACTATATGACTAAACACCTGTTTGAATATGGTTAAAAAATATAAAGTTTGGATATAAAGAGGCCCTATAGTAAGATTGCTAGATGGTGTATTATATGATTAAATACTTGTTTGAACATGGTCAAAAGAATAGATAAAGCTTGGACATAAAAGGGCCCAATAGTAAGAGGGGTAAGATATATAAGTAGTATAATATTTTTATAATATATGAAATGTAAAAATATTAAGACGGTGTATTTGAATGAAAAGTTTGGATATTCAAAGGTAATGAATTTTGAGAAAATTATGACTGATAAGAGTGGTTTCAATACTGAGGGGAAATTAAGCTTAAATAAGAATCTTGAAAACAGGACATATAATGACTTAATAAGATGACTTCTATAAATACAATTGAAACATAAGCTGATTAGAAAAGATGTTATATGTTGATATTATTGTTATATGTATGAATACTAGAAAAATGTTTATACTCAACTCTAATGTATTGAAAGTATTAACAATTATATTCCTTTAATGTAGACAAAAGGAGAATATTGCTGGAAGAAGAGAGGCTCAAGGAAATATATTATCAACTAACATATCGATCAGCTATAGAAATTAATTATTATTGTTGTTTTTAAATATATGAATCCAGACAACACATTGTTCACTAAGCACTAAAGATTGTTATTGTAAAAATTAATAAAATATATTTAAAAAAATATGGGGAGAGTGCCAGGAATATGATAACTAAGAGGGCTGCATTGATTTTTCCTTCAAGGACTGGAGCTCCAAAAGTTTTCATTTCCTTTTTTTAAGAAAAATATGGTTAAAATGAAAGCACAATGGTGTCTGTGTCCATCTGCAAACATAAAATTGGACTAAAACCAATGTAATCAGAAACAAACAGAGCCAGCTTTCAATCACTGAAAGCATATGATCTTTTTAATAGTTTTATTTTTGCTATTATTACAAGGGGTGTAACCTGCATGCATGCACTGATCTACTCACAGCAGATATCTGGAGTATTTGTCATGTGCCTACTGAGTTACTACTATCACTGCAGTTTCTCACACAGGAGAATCTAATATAAAACCTGCCCTGGATCAAACTCGGGATTACAGCTGGACAATTGTTCTTGTTGCTATCATTGTCATCGTCATCATCATCATCATCATCATCATCATCATCATCAACAACAACAACAACAACAACATCTTGTCACCATCATTAATTAGACTTGGATGACTTACCATAAGAGCAAAGAAGAAACCATCAAACTAAGTTAAAACTAGGAATATTATACAGGGCAAGAGGTATATTTCAAAACATGGGACAGCTACAGAGAAAGCTTGGTCCCCAGCTGACATGAGAGAAGCCCACAGCAACTCTAAGTCAGCTTTCTCATCTGCACAGAACAAACATAGTGGTCTCTAAGATTATCATAGATATTCTGCATTAATGTTTAGATATCTCCATAACAGCAAATGATAGTTCCAGAGTTTGAAAAACAATTCAAAGAACAATAAAGGGCCTTTTCAGGAAAAGTAATTCTATTTCTAACTTATAACAAACAGAAAGTTTTATGTCACGTATGACCTTCCAGATCTAGACATTATGGTCAGATGAAGTGCTTTCTTTGGGTGAATTCAAGGCAGCTGATTCAGAAAGCAATACAAAAATTCAGCTCAAGGTTTGCCAAAAATAGGGTTGGGACAGAAAATGTTCAGTTACAGAACCTACAACTATATGTTATTCGAGTGATCACATTGCTAAGTTGTACACCAATTGTGTTTGGTACTGAGGGACAATTTCATGCCTGGGGTAGATTCTGGGAAGACTGTTTGGTCATTTTCCCCAGGGACACTGGTTAGACCCTGTAATTATTCGCTGACATCAGCAGAGTCTCAAAGCCACTTCCCCAGACCGTTTCCTAAAGTGGTTTTGCAAAGTGATCTGTCAATCATTATTTGGCCTTTTGCGAATGAGGATAGACTGACCTTCTGGAGGTCAGAAGGTGCTGAATTTGATCAACATTTGAATCACTGATAAATATGCTTCACAAATGCATTGTGATTTTAGGTGGTAGAAAGGAATCTGTTCCACTCTGTAGAAAGATAGCCCATGAGGGCAGCCTAGGTAAAAGTACCGTATATACTCGAGTATAAGCCGAGTTTCTCAGCCCATTTTTTTTGCAACGTACGGAAAAAAATATATAGATAGCGAGAAGGTTTTCTCATATAATACTCCCAATACTAAATACTGACTCTGTGGCTGAGATCATGGCACCATGAGGATTCCACATGGAATACAGACATAAATGTTTAGTTATCCAGGCAAGAGTTGGAAAGGCAAATATTTCTCCTTAACATGCCAAAATCCTTGACAGATCATTTTGTGATTGTTGGAGAAGAAAAGCCACGCCAGGCAAAAGACCTGTAACTTTTCAGTTCAATACTTAATGACAAAAAGGATAGAAATACACATTCCAAAAATAGGCTGGCAACCCAAAGCAGCAGCCCTTAAAAAAAATTGCCTCTCACTCCTCCTTTGACTGTTTTTTTCTAAGAGCCTACCATACTTCCTTTTTGACATGGGAGTTGGGCAGGGATAGGAGAAGCAAGTGGCCAAAAGACAAAATATATATTGTGATGTCACAATACAAGCCCTGCCCCTTTTACATTTGCATCGCAACATTGCCCACAAGTAAATGTAAGAGGCTGAGTTTGTCCCATGATGTCTTCCCTGTTTTGTCGTTTTGGTGAAACTTTGTCAGCTGTAGAGGCCCCCATATCTCATGAATTTATGCAAACGTAAGATAGAAGACCAAGCAATCCAGTATAAGCTATTTCTATGTGTAAATTAATTTCTGGAATGAAAAGTTTTGAATAAATTGTACAAATTGACTTGACACTAATGTAATTTATATTCACTCAGTTTTTCTGTCAGCCTTTCAAGCCAGGCCAGACCAGGAAACCGACTCCATTAAATTAACTGGAATATTACTTTAATAAGAAAGGCTAAAGTAGAATAATCTGATGGTGTTTTCCTTCCTTCCCTCTTATATTCCAGAGAGTGAAAGCTAAGTCAGTCTGAGTTTCTTCCTAATGTTTTACTTCCACAGCTTGAAGGATGTTTATGCATATGTTGTTGAAACTATCTCTGCGTACTTTCTCCAAGGTCCTCTATGGCTCTCCACTTTTTCCTTGTACAACATATTATGAATTAGGTAGAGAATTTGTTATGGGGAGAAATGAAATAATTCTATGAAGTAAATAGCACATAAAATGGCATCAACATCGTGTTTTCTCTCTTCTCTCTCAAACTCATTCTCCGGGTTTAGTTGTTTGTTTATAATGTTTCTATCTTTCCATTGCTGGTCAAACCAATCCATAGCAACTAATAAATTTAAGTAAATATAAAAAAATAAGTAAATCACTAAAACAAATAATAAATAAAAATAATAAACAGACACCTAGATTTATAATTACAATCATAAATTCTTCAGGTTACTATAATAAAAACATGATTTGTTGCATATGAAAAAGAAAATGTGAAAATGTTCACAATCCCACTCAAAGGGAACAATTAGATTAACAGCTATGTCTGAAGATGCTCTGGCTTGCATGTTTGAAAATTTATATTTACAGGGATGCAAATCAATCAAAAGCAGGATCTTTTCTCTTGGCAATCATAGCAGCATACCCAGACATGGAATTACTTACAGGGAAAAACATGGAGACAGAGAAATTGGCATCCATTCTTGTAATAATAAAATTGGGTTTCTTGTTGACATTGCAAATGCTGGTTTATTGCAGTGTTTCCCTAAGACCCTCTCAGGGGTCACAAAAATCAAAATTATTTGGCAGCTTATCTTAAAAAAAGAATACAATATTAAAATCCCATCAAACAGTTGGAAGAAGCAGTAGTGGCAGATAATGCATTGGTTTTAATTTTTAATGTGGTAAATATCAGTAAATATAACCCATACAAACAAAAGCTCTTTTGGGCTGATGGACCTGGGCAACCAAGCAAGGCTCTGAACAAGGCTTTAATATTTACTTTAGTCTAAAGTCCCTGCTATGTATCAACAGCCCTGCCTGAGCTGGCCGACGTGATAGCCGGGGTGGCGGTGGGGACCCCCAGACTTATGGTCTTGGGGGATTTCAACCTGCCATCAGTGGGCGAGACGTCGGCGGCGGCTCAGGAGTTCTTGGCTTCCATGACGGCCTTGGACTTGACCCAATTAATTAATGCCCCCACCCACACGGGT
>NW_015387811.1:139112-162405 GCF_001527695.2 Protobothrops mucrosquamatus | reverse complement strand
CTCTTCCAACAAGCGGGCCTGGCCTAGGGAGGATTTTTAAATTGGGTTTTTTAGAAATTTTAATTAGCACAACACTAAAACATTGGTTTTAATTTGGTTTTATTCGGTGGGGTGTGTGGGTCTCTCTTTGTTTTTAATAATGTTGTGAGCCGCCCTGAGTCCTTCGGGAGAAGGGCGGGATACAAATTGGAATAATAAAATAAATAAATAAAGGATAAAAGGTTTTATTTGTAACTGATGCTAGAGCAGTTCTGACGTGGGAATGCCATGTTAGGGAAGGTAGCAAATCTATCATTCTCTCAAAGAGCACCATCGTTAGCGCTGTGACTATTGTTGTGATTATGGTTATTAAGAGAGGAGACCCTTGCATATAGCATTAGTTTTGCCTGTTTTAAGAAGGCAAAAGCAATTCTTTTTTACATGCTGGTCTCCACAGCACTGAAATCTATAAGATTGTTTACTATGTAGGGCAAATAATTCTGAAGGATTTGGGATAAAACCCATCCACATTCAGCCAAATCCTTTCACTTATACATGCTGGGACCAAAGACCTTCAGAATTGTTTTTAGGGATGTTTGTGTCCTTTGTGTCCTTTGTTTGAGAAGAAAGAAAAGTGTTATTACATGGACCAAAGTGGTTCTACAAATGGATCCATTTGGGGGCTGGATTCAGATTCTATATTTTGTAGCCTCTATAAACAAACCTCACTTGTAGTGAAAATGGGATCAAGTTATTAAGCTATATGTGAGTCCCAGAATTTCACAGTTAATGAATACCCGTATTTCTGGATTTTAGTCCCAGCACAAAGCTCTTGTAAGGTAAGAACCTCCTCAACCCCTCCCCCCCCCCGAAGCTGACATTTGCCAACTCTATCTACCCTTGGAAGTACATTGCTAATTCTCATTTTAAAAATTGTCCCTCAAGTTTCATCAGATTTTTAGGTTCCACATCCTAATTTCCTGTTACTGTACAGTATCAAATATTAACTTTCTGAGCTGTAAGTTCTCTGCAAACTGCAAAATAATTTAATAGTGTAGCTTTTCATCTAAGATACTCTGCCTAAAATAGCTGTCCTCAACCTGATAATTTCCTGATCCGTTGGGAATATAATTCCCAGAATTCTTCATTGACTTTTTAATCTGGGGATTCTGGCAGCTATGGGATCACAGATATGAATTAACAAGTGTCATTTATCATACCAATTCTGGTTGGAACCTCCTGCTAAGTTCAGGGATCCTTTGGAAGACTTTCCTTCTTTTTCCATGTCTGTTTCCATCTTCAATATCTTTACATGATAAATTGCTCTCCTGCTTCATTTCAGTTTCTTGAACCATACAATCTAACTAATTTTCTTATTTCATGTTTCCAACTCTGCCATTCCAGTCTCCACTCACAAGCAGCAAATCTTGCTTGCATGTTCTGTCAGTGTCAAATTTAACTTGGGAAGCTGGGATAATCTCCTTGCCATGGGTGACTCTGTTCTTGGCGTGCATTCCTGTGTTCTTTGTCCCTTCCAGAGATACACACACACACACACACACACACACACACATACCAGTCACAATGACACAACAAAGCAAGATTCAAAGCGGAATGTCGGGCTTCATTCTATAGTAATGATATAGCTAGATTTGCCAGCTCTAATTAAAAGCCGCATGGATAGAATTAAATATGCATACTTGCATAAATGTATAGTTGGTAGGAGAATGTCACAGTGGAAACATTAGCTGTAGGAGAATGACCCCAATGCTTTAAATAATATGGTTCCATATTTTACCATTGAAAATGTTATCAGTGCAAAGTTAATGTAAGTTAATATATAATATGTTTAATGAGCTACAGATTATTTTCTCCAGAGGCAGAATCATGAATTAGGGTTCATTTTGAACTCTTGAAAAAACACTGGAAATAATTGCAGAATTCAAGGGTTGGGCAAGATCTATGTTACATTTCCAATGCAAATGGCTGCCAGCATTTGTATCATACTGACAGGTGCTCAATGTAAACCATGTAACATAAAATCATCACCCTTTATCACCCTTTTTTATGCTAATCTGGTCTAAACTGGACTCCTTTAGCATTCTTTCAGCTATTTTGCTTGCAAGAGTAATTATCTAAAGGTTACTTTCTTGTGGAAATGAAAGCCTTATCTATATAAGTCAGCCATGTTACCTTTTTCCCTTTTCCTGGCTTTTTTAAAGGGTTGCTACTTAGTGGAAATTAGGTTTTCACATAATGCAGAAGACCATCTGTCATAAACTATTGCTATTTTTTTAATGGTCCCAGTCAAAGCTGAGATCCACATGGCTCTCACCCCAATGATATTTAAGAAATCCTTGAAAACCTGGCTGTTTTCCTAGGCCTTGGCTTAGGATGGGAGTCAAGCCCCTTATAGGATTTTAGCTGTTATGAGGAATGTTTTTCTTGTTCTTTCTTTTTTTGTTTTTGTTTTTCTTGTTCTTACCACTTTAATATTGGATACCCCCAGGGTCTTATGAAGTTGACTAGCCTTCTGTATTTAATAGATGATAGATAGGTAGATGGATGGATGGATGGATGGATGGATGGATGGATGGATGGATGGATGGATGGATGGATGGATGGATGGATGGATGGATAGGCAGGCAGGCAGGCAGGCAGGCAGGAAGGAAGGAATAGATGGAGCTGGATACAGGGGGGGTCATTTAGACCAGTGGTTCTCAACCTGAAACCATAACTTTAAGATGTATAGACTGCAAGTCCCAAATTGAAGTCCCACTGAACTATATCTTTCAAAGATCCTGGAGCATTGGGGAACTACCAGAGGACTGGAAAAGAGCTGATGTAGTTCCTATCTTCAAAAAAGGGGGGGAAATGGATCCAGGAAACTACAGACCTATCAGTCTGACCTCAATACCTGAGAAGATTCTGGAAAAGATAATCAAGCAATGAATCAGTGAACACCTAGAGGCAAACAAAGTCATTACCAAAAGCCAACATGGGTTTGTCAAAAAAAAGATCATGCCAGACAAATCTTATTGCATTCTTTGACCAGGTGACAAAATTAGTGGACCAGAGGAATGCTATGGATATAATTTACTTAGACTTCAGTAAGGCAGTAAGGCATCTACTACTTGGTAAGATAGAAAAATGTGGGTTAGACAGCATCACCACCAGATGGATTCGTAGCTGGCTAACTGGCCGTACTCAACATGTGGTCCTCAATGGAACTGCATTTACATGGAGGGAAGTATGTAGTGGGGTGTCCCAGGGCTCTGTTGTGGGCCCAGTGCTCTTCAACCTCTTCATCAATTATTTGGATGAGGGGATAGATGGGGAACTCATCAAATTTGCAGATGACACCAAGCTGGCAGGAATAGCCAACACTCCAGAAGACAGGCTTAAGATACAGGAGGATCTTGACAGACTTGAACATTGGGCGCTATCTAACAAAATGAAATTGAATGGTGAAAACAGCAAGGTTCTACATTTAGGCAAGAAAAAACAAATGCACAGGTATAGTAGGTGGTACTTTGCTCAATAGTAATAACGGTCCTGATCTTCTATGTAACATCCTTTCAGGGAATGGAAGACTACTAACATATCCTGCTCAGTCATCTCTGCCCATGGCTGGGTAACACCCATCTCTTTCAGTTGTTTTCATGAGACTTTGTTTTTGGACCCTCAAAGTTCTTTGTTACCCTGTTCTACTTTTGCTGAATTGTTTCATCACTGACTCAATTTTCACAAAAGGAAATATTTATATTACTACACAGAGATAGAGGGATTACCATGAATGCTCCTATCCCTCTTTTTTAGAACTTCTACTATCACTTTTATTAAAAAAAAACAATATTAATACCAGATTTCATTTCTTATACAAATTCTCTGGATAATGTTGTGGTTAATGAAAGATTTGACAATATCTACCACCTACAATACATTCGGAGAAAGCAACAGTGAGGAAGAATGAAATTTTCTTTAAAAACATGCCAATTGCGTATAGAACAGGTGGTCAAAAGCGAAGCTGATAAGAAAGTTTCAGTACATGTCAGGTTCCTCTAATAGCTCATCTGTTCTGCAGTTTCACTCAGCTTTGAGGGCAGCCTTCCCATTGGTTTACTGAATATATTTGCTTATTTGCAAAGTCTTGGATAAACTGCAGTTGTACATAGAATGCAAGAATATCCCATAAATTATTGATTTCTAAAGGCCTGTTTCTGGATGGCTCACCATTCTCTTTCAGAATGAGCTCTGCAAATAAGATATCAAAATAATGAAATCCCTTCCTTGTGCAAGTCAAAGGGCACATTACAACTTTTAAAAAAAAAGACCTCTGGCAAAGGGTGTCAAACAATACATATATACAAGTCCACCAACAAATATGCAGAAATGACAACATACTTGATGATCCATACAAAATTATAAAGTTAATATCCACTTACTATTGGCTAAGGCGAAATACAATTAAGGTTATTGGCTTCTTTGAGTTCTCAAATAATTTGGTGAGCTTGCAGCACAACTCATTAGCACTTTGCACATCTGGAAGAATATTCTGGTACCTTAGCCTGAAACAACAAAGATCTAGGACTCCTTTAATCTCACTATCTTGAAGTGGAAAAGCTACCGGATAGAAGGAAAAAAATGATCCATCTGGCAATTTTTGAAAACTGTTCCAATCTCTGTATATGCCAAAGGGCCCCCCTGCTGCCATCTCTCTCCCCCAAAATACCTTGTTCCATCTATGACAAATGCCATGTTTCTTTCAGGCAATAATAGAGATTGGCATTTGTGTTTAAATATAGAACGTATTATTTTGGGGAGCAGGAAATATCTCAGGGAAAGAGTTATATAATAGATGTAATATGCTCAGCTGAATTAGAGACTGAATGAAGGTGCATAAAGAACAAAGAGACCGAACTGTCACCTGTCAATATCTGCACTCAAAATAGAAGAACAGCTAGATGAAATACAAGAATATCTTCCCCAGGGTGGTTTAGGGGCCCTCCTTAGACTTGATTTATCAATCCATTCACCATGAGGCTCATTTCCTTTGAGGCACTATGTTGAAGAAGGCTTAACACAAGGAAAATTATAGGAAAATATTACAGTTTTCATGCAAACAGCCCCTACAGCAAGCTCTATCCCATCCTGAAAAACAACCAGATTTTGTTAATAATATTATTTATTAAAAGTAAAGAACTTATTTTCAATTATTCACTCAGTTACAGCCAACAGTTCATTTTCTGGCACATATTTCCAAGCCCATGAAGCAGGGCTTCTCAAATTTTGCAATATGTGAGTCCACAAAATGTTAATGTGCATTTTAAATAGAAAGGTTGGGCTTGCTCAATTTTGTATAATTCCTGCAATCTGGGTTTTAGATACTGCTATCATTTTTTCTTCATTATTTGTCTGTCATCTCTATTGGTTCTGTGTAGCAGCAACTATAGAAACCCTTGATTTGAATGAATAAAATATTACAAGTGAAATCATTGAGCTCCTAGCCTTCTCTTAAATCTCTTTCTTTCTTTCTTTCTTTCTTTCTTTCTTTCTTTCTTTCTTTCTTTCTTTCTTTCTTTCTTTCTTTCTTTCTTTCTTTCTTGTCCCACCTTTTTAATTATTGTTATAAACAACTCAAGAGTGGCGAACATATTTAGTACTGCTTCCTTCTCCTATTTTCCCCACAACAATCTTGTGAGGTGAGTCGGGCTGAGAGAAAGGGGCTGGCCCAAGGTCACTCAATTGGCTTTCATGGCTAATGCTGAATTAGAACTCATGGTCTCCTGGTTTCTGGCCTGGTATCTTAATCGCTAGACCAAACTGGCTCATACTCATATACATTTTGCACATTGATGAGAAAATGAGGAAACAACATTATCAGGAATTTTATTTTGAAACAAGAGTTGGACAAGACCTTAATGAATTATTTCTCTTTGGTTGTGGCAAGTGAATTATTACCAAGTAGGAAAAATACTTATCTTCACCAATCTGTTCTTTTTTACAGATATTCCAAAGACTATGGATATACTATTATATCAGTGGTTCTCAACCTTTTTAATGCCGCGACCCCAACCGGTCGTAAGTCGAGGACTAAACCGGTCGTAAGTCGAGGATTAAACCGGTCGTAAGTCGAGGACTAAACTGGTCGTAAGTCGAGGACTACCCAACCGGTTGTAAGTCGAGGACTTTCCCTGCCTGGGAGCACCGCGCATGCGTGGTTCCGCCCCCTGCACCGGCTGAGGCGTTGCTGGCAAGCGGCAGAGACGGAGCAGGCCGACCACCAGCTGGCCCAGCTCAAGGGAGGTAAGGCACCCGCCGGAAAAGGGGGAAAAAATGGCAGACAAAAAAAATGGCAGACAGCCTTGCTTGGCGACCCCCATGAAATGGTCGATCGACCCCAAATGGGGTCCCAACCCACAGGTTGAGAACCACTGTATTATATGCTATGCCAACAGAAATGCTGGGAATACATGAATATTTAAGAGACAAGCTGAACTCAGCCTTAGTAGTTAGTGCCAGTTAGTGCCAAGCAATCAAATAATTATTTGTTACAGTGGTCAGTAAATGTCTAAAGAGTTGTTCTACTCTTTAGAAATGAATGCGATATTTTAAGTTGCATTAAAACTTCCAATCCACAAAATACACTACCCTTTGATCAATGCAAATTATAAACAGGTATCAGTATTTTTACATAATGACAGACTTATAGATAAATGTAAACTTTTTAAGACAAATAAATATGAAAATTTAAACAAGATGTAATATTACTAGTAACAATTTCAATCATATTATTGAAAGAGCAGTCTTCAGTACAAATAATTAAAGAGTAAATACCGTTGGTGAGTTTGTACCTGTTTTAAGAAAAAGAAGCAGGTGCAAAATGATTCATAGAAAATGCAAGCAATTCCCTTTTTTAAAATAAAATAAACCTCAGCTCTTAGTAGATGTTGATCTCCTAAGTGGTCATAGACCATAGTCTTAGACCATTATCATAAAGAGGCAGTAACATTTAAATTAAAATGTTTAGGAAGACTTAAATGTGTGAATGGAGATTTCCTGCCAACAGCTTCCAAGTAACCAAGGACTTTCTAAAAAGGGGCAGAATCAGGCAATCTATTTTGTATGTCCCCCAATACATGAGAGAGAACAAGCATGCGGTGTCCCTGCTTAACTACAGTGTAGTTTGTCAGGAGCATGTTTCTTCCCACAAATCAGATCCATCAGACACATTTCCACTACCTCTTCCTGCGTCCCTAAGGACAAGTCCTACTAATTCTGCACATGTACACACCATTCAACATGTAGTGAAATAACAGCTCAATCAGTATTTTATTTATTTATTTATTAAATTTATATACCGCCCTATCTCCCTTACGGGACTCAGGGCGGTGAACAGGCGATACTAAAAACCACAATAATAAATAAATAGTTTCTGTGCTAAAATCAAATTAAATAACAGGCCTGTTCTAAAAGTACCCCATACAAAACCCCCACTAAAACATAATCAAACTACGCCAGGCCGGCCGCACGGAATAGATGGGCCTTCAGGGCTCGGCGAAAAAGGCGCAGGTCCGCAACTGTACGTAGGTCGGGGGGTAGGTCATTCCAGAGGGCAGGAGCTGCCACAGAGAAGGGTCTCCCCCTGGGGGTCGCCAGCCGGAGGCTATAGCTGGTACAAAGTGCAGCGACACAGGCAGTTCTTGTGCCCCAAGAGTAGTCCATGTAACATCACTGCTCCTTGAGCTGCACTGGCTGCCAGTTTGCTTCCAGATGCACTTCCAGATGCACTTCAAGGTGTTGGTAATCACTTTTAAAGCCCTTCAAGTCCAGGCTACTCAACTTACTGGAATTGGACCACCCCTCCCATGTCAGCAGAGGAGGCATACTGCAGGCTCCATCGGCCAGGGTATTCTGGATGGTGGGGTCCAGGAGATGAGCCTTCTCTGCCCTTGCACCTGCTCTTGGGAACTTCTTACCTCAGAGTGAGGACGGGTCCAACCCGCTTGACCTTCCGCAAGAGCTTCAGGACCTAGCTCTGCCAGTTGACTTGGAGCTCCAAAGGACAGGCTTTACATTTGGGGTGGTTGATAAACTAAAATCAGATCCCACCTTCCCCACCCCCCGCTCATCCTACTCCCTCCCTTCCTCCCCATCTTTTAGCTCGGGCCGTGTATTGTGTTTTGTATTTTTGTGGTATTTTATTTATATAGTTTAATCTTTAAATATATATATTTAATTACTTTAAAAATACGAATCCCGGGTACATCCATATTAACAGTAGAAGAATTAGGATTAATAGATATTTAAGTTACAAATGGACTATTTTAAATATATTAAGCTATTTGAGGGAAATAGAGAGGGAATATTTGATGTATTGATTGAGTTATCTATATATGTTTTGTCTTTGGATTTTTGATTACCCCAGCACCACGGTGTGTTTCGAGCATTTTGTCTTAAGAATTAAAAAACCAATAAAATTTGTTTAAAAAAAAAAAACCAGTAGAAGAACAACGATCTCCAGGATAACTATAAAAAACAACTGTTTATTAGCTAAGCTTTCATCGGTCCCCTGGGATTTGAAAGTCTGCTTATAAAGCTGGCTGTTTTTGCGCTCTGCTCATCAATCGTGTCACCGGTCTACCCGCCCCGGTTGATCGTATTCTCTCTAGCCGCATTGCATCCGCCCGCGTCCTTTTGAATTCCAACACCTCCTCTCCTCCCATCATTGCCTCCCCCTCCTGCTCAATTATATATAAATAATCATGCAACTCTGGATCTCTGAACAAGCAAGGCAGGTAGATGATACCCACCACCTATTCTTTCCATTCATTATGGCAGCTGCGTTCCACTCATTGTGATTCAGTCCAAAGATAGGAGCCCATTTACCTAAGACCAATGATAATCGTCATGGATTTGTGTGATTCCCCTTTTAAAATCCATCAATAATAGTAGCTATCACTACATTTTTGACAGCAATTTTCACAACTGTCCTGTGTATCATATAAAAATAAATCCTTCTCTCTGTCCTGGATGTTTTTATCATCCTTTGCCAAGTGACTTTTGTTAATAGCAACATAACTCATTTGCCTTTTTGCTGGGCTAGTATCATAATTTTGTCACCTTTCTTCTCTGAAGAGCTGCTAGCAACAGCAGCTGACCGATCATTAGGGCTGACCTTTCCTGCACCTTTTCTCGCTCCACGCCGGCATTCCAACCTTTTTAAGCTGATTAATGAGAGGTTTAAAAAAATAAAAATAAAACTTGGATCTGGCTGAAGCTAAAAAACTGCTACCCTTTCCATGCCCTTTGGCAAGCAAAGGGCCCTTGTATAGACACTTCTCTGAACATACAATCTTCCTGCTTCACGCTGAACTTCATCTAATGATGAATTTTCTTTTATTTGCAAGCTCATGTGTTTTCTCAGCTCTTCGCCCACTTTTTCATTGTTGCCAGGTTTTTGGTTTTTTTTTTAATTAGAAAAGGAAGTTGAAGAGGGAGGAATAGTAATACTTATGCAATGGCTTTTTTACTCATAACACTAAGAGCCATGGATGTATAAACGCCTGGAGTCTGAAAAGATCCCCTCATGTTGCCGTTTCTTTCAAAATATCGTCATTTACTCTTTTGAATATAGATTGGCTTACTTGAGAGGTATGCACCCAAGGGGAAAGAGCACATATATTTGAAATTATTTCTGAATAGAAAGAAAATGATGAAGACCACCAACAGACAAATTATATATTACATTCACTCTTTGTGATTTGTTCCTACCTTTATTACTTTTCATGCTGTTGAAAATTAGGTTATAAATCCTTGAGGGAAGTAATCTCGTGTTCTCTTATTCTGTTATGTGCCATCAACACTGACACCAGTATTTCTGAAAAGAGATATTCCCCCACCCCCACCCCCACCCTCCACTACAGAAGACATTGCCTAGCCTCAAAATTGCCTGGCCTCAAAATCTTTATTTTGGTTTAGCCTTAAAAGGAGGCCTAGAACTAGTACAGAAGATAACGTTTGCTACAGTCCCTTGATATTTAGTTGTTGGTTGAGATTCAAAATAAACCCAGAGCTCATGGCATTTTTCACAGCCAGTTATTCCTTGACATAGTTGCAAGTCTGCATTACAACTAACAAACCCATTATAATTAAGAAAAATGTGATTTAAGAAAATATCTCTGCTGAGTATTCCCCTGAATAGAGAAGAATGCAAGGAAGCTCACATTATCCTGTAGGTCAGTGAGATATAAGGACAGAACACAAATGACTGAATTATGTAAAGTTGCCCAAAACTGCAATTAGATAGCTATTGCTCAGTAGGGGTTTATTTTTGTAAACATGGTTGAGTGAAAACATAAATTGTAATGACAAAGCCACTTTCTAACAAATGTGAACCTGCATCATCCAATTGTTTGTCCATTTTTTAATAAAGTGTTTCTGAATCTGACAGGTTAAGAGTTTTTAAATCCTGTCCGTGCTTTTATCCCCAGCTGCTAGACAGGCCTGTTATAGTGAACTCCTATGGAATTTTTAAAATTCCTGGCCAAAATAAAAACACACAAGCCTATCTAAAGGTTTTTCAAAATGAGTTTTGTAACACTTGTTCTTTATTTACAAATACATTTGATACTGCTTAAATCTGTCAGTAATGCCCTGCTTTTCTATCAGATCAGTAAAAATATAGCCAATACTATAATGAAGTTCAACAGACAAGATAAAGCTCTATTTCCTGGGATTTGGTTACACTTTCCATCTTACTTCTTACAAAAAAAAATATCTGTTTTTTCATTCTATCCAGAACATTCCCAAATGCTCCAGAGTATATAGTTCCCATGGTAACATATTACTTGTCATTTATCCTTAAAACAGACTGCAACTGTCACTAACCCACATTAGTGGCTGCTGCCCTTATTTTTTAAAGCAACCATCATATAGTTATTTTCCCCAATTTTATCTAATTTCTATAATACTAGGGCCCCTGTCATTTTCTTAATGGTAGCTGTAATCATCTTTCTCTCGTCTCCGCTTCTGCAACTATCATTCAGAGCTTTAGACTAACTCTGAGTTACCACCCAGTCATCTGCAGTCCCAAAATTGTGCATGTGTGGATGTACTGCCTCTCTTTGAAAAATAAGAATCTGAACAAATTGTTCAAAGCTAATAATGCTGTATTATAGGAAAATGAACTCTCCTGGCTTTATTTGCTATTTACAAGTGTCTTAAATACAGCAATGGCTTGATTGTCAATTCAAATCACTCAAAAGCTTACTTTGCTCAATGTGACAATTTTATAGTGGTTTACTGAAGTGATATTTTTCAAATGGTTTTGACAAGTGTTTTGTTTGTCACAGAATTAAAGAGGCGAGCCCGACAGTCACATTAATGTGTTATCCATTCGGTTTTTTTGCAGAAAGAAAAGCATACCGTGATATTGAAAAAAACCATTGTAGATCACCTGCTTTAAGAGAAGGCATCCTATGTTATATAGCTTGTATTTCAACAATAAAACAAAAGACTACAAACAGGGCGTCTGCTTTAATTTTTTATATCACCATCACATGCCAAATAAAAGATTCCTAATTGAACTGAATTGAATGTTAGCAAAAATTCAGTCTGAAAGAAGGGCAGATCAGTTAAAAATAAAATAATTATGCCAATTTAGCCTACTCTGGAGTTAAACAAGACGATTAATAGGTGCTAGGTTCATTATGATGGCAGCTAGAGATAGATGAAGCAAATCATGTTTAATGTGCAAAACATATACTGTCTTACCCTAAGAAGCAATTATGTTTTTTTCTTCCTTCAGGACACTCTGAAAAGGCACCCTATTGCCTTCAAGCCCTCTACCACTTCCTGAATGAAATTAGTAGCTGTTGCAGTGTCTGTAGTAAACATGTCATGTGGCATTTGACCACAGTCTGTAGCCTGATCCAGGACAAATAGAAAAACTGCCTCATCAATTTCAGTGAGGCTTAAATTAGCTATGACAGGATAAATAAACGACTCATTTAAAGGCTGCAATTCTGCATAAACTTCCTTTGGAATAAGCCTCATAAATCATAAGAAGGACTCTGTTCTGGGAACTATGCCTAGCATAGGATATACCTGGACATGACCAGCACAAACATTCAAAGAAAATAAACATTTACTCTTTAAATTTGTTCCCTAATTTGAGTAAGATTGACAGTTTCAAATGCCTATCAAAGCCACATTTGCTCAGAACTCTTCTACCTGGGAAGGAAAAAGAGAAGAAGTCACCTGAGAAATAGCAATTCCACTGACTGATTGCAAACACAAAAAATAATATTTGTGAAACACACAAACACAAGTACAAAAACTTTGAAGTCAAACAAGTACCTGTGCTTTGAGAATGGGAAAAGGAAATAATGCCATTGTCTAAGACTGTTTCATGGGTTTGCAGTTGTTAGAAGCACTTACTCTGAAAACAGTATATTTTAAAAAGTTTGTTGCTCACTTAAAAAAAACAAAATATGGATCTTTTTCCAGAAAAGGGTTAGGGTAGTTTTCATTAAACCAGTTCTCTTTTCAGAGAATGTCCTTTTTAGAGAGTTTTTGAGGCGATTCGCTTGTAAAAGAGGAAATAATTCATTTTAAAAAGGGAAGTTATCCAAATTGTGACTTTATCAATATCTTGGATAATTTGGAGCTCACATAATTGACTATTGCTTATGTGCCATATAGTGGCAATTAATACACAGACCATCTTCAGGATGATCTTTTCCGCAACAGTGCACCCATCACTGAGTCCATATACTTGTTTCCAATCCCTAATCCATATCATCACCATGGAGATGGATTGCTCTCTCCATGATTGCATGTTGTGAATTGTGTTTGTGTGTGAATCTACATATTTACATAGTGTACGGAATTTGACTTTTTTTAAAAAATAGTTTTTTACATGAAATTATTCCATTGTCCTCACTACCACCCATGCTTACTTAAGTCATCATGAATTTGGTTGTCAAAATCATGGGTTCCACCATGGTTCTGCAGTATCTTGATGCTGAATTGTGCTTTCTTCATTGGTGGGGAGGGAACATGCAACAGCTCTCTCCCTGTCTCTTCCCCCCTCTCCCCCCCAATGATATTCTGTTCTTCAACAACATCACCTGTTCACAGAAAATAAATGTACAAATCAGGATGCTGTAACAAGGAAGACTGGGACTGCTTCTTTCTGATATCATTTCACTTTGCACCATTTCAATTCTGTGCAAATCTACCATTGTTTGTCATTTCCATTCTTATTCCTCATTTTATTTTTAATTTGTAGTATGGATGGGTGGGTGGGTGGTTGGGAGGATGGTTGGACTTATCATGGTCATAAACCAATATGTAATATTTTTGTGGTTAAAGCCTCACATGTTTGCTTGCTTTTCGAAATACTTATTTTTCCCTCTGATTGTTCTCTGAGATATGTTGTAATAGTCAAGAGTATCCTGCAGAATGTGATCACAAAAGTCAAAATGGCATCTGCAACTGTACAAACATAACTCTGCTTTTTACATTCATTGCATGCTCAGCACCCATAAAAACAGTTTTAATTGCATCATCATTTTTATCATACCTTGTGCACACTCCTGGAAGCAATTTTGTGTTGAGATAGTGCTTAGCAGGTAGGATGCACAGCAACAGAGAGAGAAATAGATTGGGAGCGTTAATGGTCTTATGTATGTAGCTGAATATCCTAATAATATTATTTTTCAAAGCGGGAAATTATGGGGAATCCTAACGGAGATGCATATACCTGAAGATAATTTGTGTCAATGAATGTCATCCAGTGATCAGAAGGAAAAAAGCACGACCAGTATGAAAACAATGTCCAAAAACAAGTCCCCTGACCTACTCTCCCCCCCCCCAAGACAAAAAGACAGTATTAATTTTACACATCTTACTGCAATGGCTTCCTCTCACTTAATCTTTACAGCAAAAATCTGAAGTGATGACTCGTCTCTCTACTCCCAAGTGAGAAACAACAGAGTTGGGGCTTTTGCCTCTGGGTTACAGAAACCTGAATGATTAATGGGATTTCTGTGTCGCTTGGCTGCCATCTAGTGGTCAACTGGAGTTTTGCAGCTCATTTAATGGTATCTCTACAGGTAGTCCTCGACTTATGACCACAATTGAGATCAAAATTTCTGTTTCTAAGCAAGACAGTTAACTGAATTTTTCCCTATTTTATGACCTATCATGCCATATCGTGAATCCCCTGCAGCTGTTAAGTTAGTAACAAGTTGTCAAATGAATGCGGCTTCCCCCTTGATTTTACTTGCACAAGGTGATCACAGGACCCCGGGACACTGCGACCGTCATAAATATGAACCAATTGCCAAGCATCTAAATTTTGATCACGTGATCATGGGGATGCTGCAACAGTCATAAGTGTGAAAAATGGTCATAAATCACTTTTTTCAGTGCCATTGTAACTTTGAATGGTCACTAAACAAATGGCTGTAAGCTGAAGAGTACCTTTAGTGGTACTCTTTTTTCTGCAGCTCACATGCTCTCTCTCATTTTCCTTTGCTTAAGAGTATGCAGCTAAAAATGCACAAAACCTGGTGCAGGAGGGCCTCCTACCCTCCGCGCCCCCCCCCCCCGGTTAATAAAGCATATTTCAAACTTCTGCAAGCTAATCATATTTGCCACACTGCCACCTCAGGGAGAATGTAGGACTTGCAATGTACCAAATACACTTTCGTTTCATCAATTTCTTCACCACAGTTTTGAGACATTTGGCCTCCAAAATAATTCTTGGCTATGTTCCCTTTACACGATAAAGGCATTTCAATCAATATTTCTGACTATTATGGGCTGCCGCGTAGGAACACAACATGTAATTTTGCACTGCTGAAAAGTAACTCCAAAAGTAACTCCAAAGTAACTTCTAGTGTATGTCAGAAGTTCCAAATCCTTCTGTGTGAATAGGAGAGACATGGAATCTAAACATGCTAATCAATAATCAATAAAAACTAGGGGAGGAAGGCAGGCATGTGAGCGGGTTTAATGCAGCCCAGACCCTATTTCCTCCTTCTGTCATATATATAATGATATGTGGGAATGACTTTGGGAGACAGGAGGAAGAGCCACAGACTAGACCAGGGGTCTTCAAACTTGGCCCTTTTATGACTTGTGGACTTCAACTCCCAGAATTCCTCAGCCAGCGTGCCTGGCTGAGGAATTCTGGGAGTTGAAGTCCACAAGTCATAAAAGGGCCAAGTTTGAAGACCCTTGGACTAGACAATGGTCAGATAAGAGGCAGCTGAGTTCACAGAAGGAATTTAGGCATGGCAAACATCTCCGTTTCTTTGGCTGTAAAGGCGAGGAAGAAGAGATGTCCTTTCGGATATGCAAAATTCTGTTGATGTAACCTTGCAATAAAGATAGAGCTGGTACTCCTTGGTGTGCTTCTTGTCTGGACTACCTCACGAGGCTGACAATATATGCAATCATATCCACTGGCTATTAGGATCAGAGCTACCCAGTGCAAAAAACCTAGGTTACAGGCCAATGAAAACCAGTACATTCTCCAAACTAGCTACAAACCAGCACATGACATGGACACATGATTAGCTACGCCCTGGGTTCACACTTCATATCAAGACTTTTCCAGAATGACCTTCAAAATTAGCAGCTATAAAATATTGTGTGTTAAGATTTCACATGTACATTAATAGCAATAATTGATCAAGTTAAGAAATCTTAGAACCATGGCACATATCTCAGGGGAAAGATCAATTCAGTATGTAGCTCTAACAAATGTAAAATCTGTGCTTGGAATCATTACCCCAAAAATAATGCTTTCATGTAAATTTACAATGAAGCATAATTGGGGTATTCTACACAGTTCTGACATTATCTCTGTAAAATAATATTAGGAAAGTGCAAGGAAGGGTAGATGAAGCGATACTGGGGCTAAAGCAATTTCCCTATGAGGAAAGGCTACAAGCATCTTTAAAAAAAAAAACCTGTAGCAAGTACAACTGGCAATGCTGTGCTTGCCATATCCAGTTTCCAGCACTGGTTAATTCACCAAGCTGACCACAGCAATTTCAACACCATATCCTGTTTGAAAGGCTGGTTGAAACGGATTCACTATCAGTAATCTTGAGCTATAGTGGATCAACGAACTCTATAACTCCCATGTCCTAACTTCTATAACCCAGGATATCCTAAATGGGGTTTACTCATTAGTACCACATAACAATTTTATGAAATAGGTTAGGCTGAGAGAGACTGGCCTCTCTTGGATATAAGATTTGCATTTTTAAAAGAATTCAATGTACTGTGAATAAATTAGAAAGCAGAAAGCAAGCACTCCTGCGCTCCTACAGCCATTGTCAGAAGAGGTGAAAGAAGAGGAAAGTGTATGAGTTGAGGGTTGCCTATATTAATTAATGTAAAGTTAAATAATCATTTAGTATCGTCTTCAAAGCAAAGCCAATTATAATTTCTTGCATCAGTGACCTCTGTGCCTAAGTAAATCTCTGGATCCGCTTTTTCCAGATGGTTTTCCTATTAACCGCACTACTTTAAATAATAGAAAGCAATAACATTCTTAAATTTATTTGTGAAGGGCACTTTCTGTGGTTCTGGATAGTTTCTCTCTCTACAACAGAGATTCTCTGTCTCACGGGGTTTGAATAATTGTAATTATTTCTTTCTTTCCACTGTTGCCAAGTAAAGGCAATTAGAAAAAGCACATTTCACCCTCTTTGCAGAGATCAAGAGAAATGAAACTTGAAATCAGCATTTAAATGTAGGTTTGCAAATAAACCTTCAGAAAGTAAAGTAGGAGAGGAATATATTGCTTTGCAGTTTAGTGGGGTTTATATTTCCCACTTCTATAGTACGTTGAAAAACAATAATGTTGAAATTAATGAAACTGTACATCCCAATCTGACAATTTAGTGGAATGGGAATATATTATTATTACCCCATAGTGTAACTGGAAAGCTCTAGGAATTTATCTGTCCCACACTCAATTAAGATCCAATGTTAATATCTTCTTATTGAAGTCTGCCCTGACCACAGAACTTCACGTACTTAAGAGTTATGCTTAGGACTAATGTTTATGAGAGAGGCCCAATGTAGACATATCTTGTATGGCCTTTTGTCCTGAGACCTCCAGGCATAAACCACAGCTAAGCAAACTAAGATGGAATTGGGCTGTTGGTTTGATTTCCGAGCTTGGCAATTTGACTGCAAACATTTTGTCTCCATTCGGGGGGACATCTTCAGTGCGCTTTGAAGACGTTTTGCTTCTCATCTAAGAAGCTTTTTCAGCTCTGACTGGATGGTGGGGAATGGCAGGATTAATACTCCTTGCAGACAGCTGGTCATTTGCATTCTTTTAGAGAGTCATTGATGCCACCTGGAGTCTTATCTGTGTTGTCAGGGTCACCTGAGTAGTGCAAATGGGTGTGGAGCCTTCTTAGAAATATTGAAAGAACTGTGTTGTAGACTGGGGATAGATTATGCCATATCCCTCCTCTCTATTGAGAGAAAGCTGTTCAATTTTGACATAGATGGCCTCTTTGACCCCTCTTTCAAACCAGTGGTCCTGTCCAAGTGGACTTTTTTTAAAAGAGTGGCCTTTGTCTTTTAAATGCAGATGGACTGCTAAATCTTGTCCTGATGGGTTTGTTCTCCTATGTTGTGCCATACATTTATGAAATGGTTGTTTTGTTTCCCCAATATTCAGATCTGCACATGGCTCACTGCATATACCACATTGCTCAGTTTGTGTCTGGGTGTTTTGTCCTTGGGGTGGACCAGCTTCTGCCTGAGTGTATTCTTGGATTTGAAGTGTGCAGGTATGTTGTGTTGGCTGAAGATCCTCCTGAGCTTTTCCGATATTCCTGCAACATATGGAATAACTATATTGCTTCGTTTATTGTTTTCTTCTTTGTCTGTTATGGGGGAGCTTCTGTTGGGTCTTTTTTGGGATTTGATGAAGGCACTCTTGGGATAGCCACAAGTTCTGAGGGCTTCCTTGATGTATTTTAGTTCTTTTTCTTTTCCATCTTTGCTAGTAAGCGGCCTTCAGCTCAGTGGTGTAGGGTTCCGGTAACTCCCATTTTGTGCTCCAGTGGGTGGTGAGAATCAAAATGTAAATATTGATCTGTGTGTGTGGGGGGGGGGTTTCTGTAAATTGCAATGTTAAGGCTTCTGTCTTCCTTAATGTATATTGCACAGTGCAGGAAGGCTAGACTATTTTCCTTAACGTCTTCATGTGTAAATTTGATCTATCTGTCCACTGAGTTGATATGTTTGGTGAATGCTTCCAATTCCTGTGTCTTGATCTTGACCCAAGTATCATCCACATACCTATACTAGTGAATGGATGGAATTCCTTTGAAGGAGTTTAGGGCTTTGGTTTCTACCTCTTCCATGTAAAGATTGGTCACAATGCCAAGGACACAGGTGAACTCAAAGTGCAGCCGTGTTTTTGTCTGTAGAAACCTTCACTGTATTTAAATAGGTAGTGGTCAGGCAGAGGTCCAGCATGGCACATATGTAGTCTGGATTGAGGTTGGTTCTGTCATCTAAGGTGTTGTCTTGTATCAGTCATTCCTTCACTATCGTGACAGCTTCATTTGTAGGAATGCAGGTGAAGAGGGAAGTCACATCATAGGAAACCATGGTCTCATCTGGGTCCAGTTTTAATTTCCAAACCTTGCTGGTGAAGTGGTGAATTGCTCATATATTTGAACACTATATTCCAAGAACACTTCAGAATCACCTTCAAATGTGGGTCACATTTAATTTTTAAGTCAATTTTAATGTTAATATTTATTATTTTAATGTTCGGTGTTGTTTTTATTTGGTTGTAAGCTGCTTAGAGTCACTTCTGGGCAAGATGGGCGGCATATAAATTTAATAAATAATGAGTTAAATTTGTTAAGCAGCTGTAGCTCAAGAGCTTCCATGTTTGGGTTGTTATATGATATTCCATAGCTAAGAAAACAAATTGATGGATCATGGAACAAACTGTCCCAGAATTTTCACTCAAGGTATAATGTCCAGGCTCAAATTATCACACTTTGGATACATTATACAAAAATAAAAAATAAAAACAGCTCTCTGTGAAAAACTCTAGTGCTAGAAAAGGTGAAGGAAAGAGTATGTCCAGCAGCAAAGTAGGTAGTCTCAGTTCCAGTAGTGATTAGTGCATTGTAGGAAGACCAGATTGGTCATAGATCATCCTGGAGAAAAATGTATGAGGTTGCTAAGAGTCAACAACAGCTTGATGGCACACCAATCAATGATATTCCCAAATTCTTCCCTATTTCTGAAGAAGTACACTAAAAAGGCAAAGCAACAGAGACAGTATTTTCACCTGATGTACAAATGAACTGAATGGTGAACTGAAGCCATTTTAAGATCCATTTCAGCAGGACTCCTACTAAAGTTGTTCTGGAAGCACAAAGATGATGATCCCTCCCCCCGCTTTCCGAATGCTTTGTTGCTATGCATGTACTTCTAATGATCCCTGTAACTGTTGTCGGTGGGGAGGGGGGAACAGTTTAGCCAACCTAGTAAAAAAAAAACACATCTATGTACCATGAGAAACTTGTCAGCTTGCAACTAGCAGCTCAAAGCTTTACAACCGAGAAGGCAGCATGCAACTGTATCATTTTGGTGGCTAAAAGAGATAAAACATGTCAGATGGTATGCAAATCGAAAAAAGTTTATTTCAATGCATAAAACAAGCCCTCTAAGCTGTTATTTGCTGTATTTATGTTTCTCATTTTTAGTGGAGCAATAGAGAAGAACAGAAAACGGGCAGCATTTACCGAGGTCTTTCAAAATGTTGGCCCATGAGAAAGATTGCGGCGCTGTCATTTTGAGTTTGCCCCTTACATAAGAAAATGGGGCAAAGGTGCGGGGCACAGTACTGTATTAGATTGTACAATTTAGTCAACTCTCCAAGAGATAAAAGTTGTTTGTTTGGAAAATGACCAATCGCAGGCTTCCACAGTTGCTCCTCCCTACTTAAAAGAGTTCACAGAATTAAGTCCTGAATGCAAACTTCCTAGGGTTTTGCAGCCAACAGAAAAAAAAGCCCGTACTATTGAGCCCGTCACGGCAAACATCTTTCTTCTGCAGCAAATAACGCTTAAAGAGGGAAGAGGCGAGCAGACACAACCGCGAGCGCCCGGAAGCCTTTCGCGGCAACATCAAGCAGCCTCCGGAACACCGACAAAGGGGCCCGACCAATAGAGAGCGAGGTTGGCCGTCAGGGACTGTCCCGATTGGTGTAAAGCGCCACCGCTCAAGCAGGCTGAAGTGCAGGTTGGAGTCAAAGTTGGGGACTTTACCCGAGTCCCTCGACGAAGGTGCGACGTGGCGGGTTAGTGAAAACATTGGTGCTGAGAAGGGGTGGTAGCCCAGTCATTGTCTCGGCCCGTAGTGAACAAAGCCGGGGTGGGGAAGCCCCCTTTCGACTCAGTAACGGGTACCCCTTCAGCCAGGCGTTATAGCTCCATGGGTCGGTTGGGAGGAGCATTTGCTTTTCTTTAGGGAACCTTAAGTGTTAAGGCTATTGTCTGAATCGTTCCGTCCCCGTGTTCTTAGCACTATTCTCGGCATCGCGTTGTTTTGGAGAGAAACTACTAAGAAAACTGTGCAGGCGGCTGTTGAGATGTGAACTTGGTCTCCGAGATGCCATGTCTTTTTTTTTTTTTTCTGGCAAGGCAGTTTGCTACGCCGGACTGTTTTCAGAGTGTGTAATTTCTGTTTAGACTTAGAGCGAGCAAATCTGGTCTGCAAAACTCCAAATGGCCACTAGCGAGCAGTAAAGAGAAAACCCCCTGCCAATTGGCGGTTTTGAGATCTAGTTAGTAGCTCTTTTTCGTTCCCATGTATTGTGGTTAAGATCGAATTCACCGGGAGGGCATCAGATTCAAAGTACTTACTTGCTACCTGTAAAAAAAATCAAAAGGTATTGCATTTCTTTTTGCTACTTTTTTATATTAAGAAATGTTTTTATTGATCAGATTTGCCTAAAGGCGGAAGATTTTATACAAAGGGGAGGATATCCAGTCCTGCTTAATGGTTATTTATGTGCTTTGGGGAAGTATTTAAACTAATCATGCGTTTCCCAGTATGTTCCACTTGTAAAACTCTTGTTTGCATAGAATTGAAACTTAGGCCCTACTTTATATTTTTGCAGAAATGGCTGGCAAGAGTCAGGAGCAGACCATTCAAGAAGAATTAACCTGTTCCATATGCTATGACCTCTTCAGGAACCCTGTCATGCTGGAATGCATGCACCATTTTTGTAAAGAGTGTATCCAAAAATACTGGAATAGATGCCCCAGAATTGCCACTTGCCCCCAGTGTCGGCAAAAATTTCCTTCCCGATCCTTTCATCCCAATTTCATTGTATCTAATATAGCGGAGACAGTTCGAAGATCTGCCTCTGAGGAGCACAAAAGGAAAACCAAAGTAAGTAACCATGTGATGAAATCAATTTTCTTCGGCCATTTGGCAAGTAGCATATTTAACATGTGGCACATTGCAATAGAGATCCAGCTTGGGCATCTGGCTATAAACTGAAAGATTATAAATTCTGGTCCTGCCCTTAGGCACAAAGCCTGCAGTCACTGTGCTGTCTCTCAGTTCTAGAAAGCAGGCAACAAGAGCAAGTCACATCTGAAAAACATTGCCATTGCCAAAACATTGAGTCAACAATGACTCAAAGCCACCCAAAAAAGCCTGCAATAAGCCAATATGCCTCTTCCAGGCATGATCAATGAACTTGATTAGTTCCATCTATGATTTATCTGTCTGTATCACAGTCAATAAAACAGGAACTGTGGCTTCTTCCTCTTTCACACATTCATCATGGTTTGTTCTTGGTTTGCATGGCTTCTGATTTTGGTTGGCCTGGAGAAGACAAGCCAGAACTATTCACATGAAAAGATATGTCCATTGCAGATAGAATCATCAAAGGATGTTACTGAGCTATACGCAAACAGATGTTCTGAAACATTGTCCATGGACATATCACACATTTCTAAATGTAGTTTTCCGTGGTGTGTAAATATGCCTAGTATCTTCAATCTAGCAAATACTTAACCACAAAGTTGCAGAAGAAAAGTCAGACAACTTTTGGATCAAGATATTTATATTTTTGTTTTAATTTCATCCTCCCTAGCCCATTTTCAGTCTACTTTGGCAACAGATGGTATTTTTACGATTTCTAAATATTTTTATTATTTTCATAAATAATCTAAGGCAACGAATATACCTAATATTCCTTTCTCCTCCTATTTTCCCCACAACAACCACCCTGGGAGAGTTGGGTTGAGAGAGAACATTATTTTCTCCCTCCACGCTGCATTTTGCTCTATTCCTGTCTTTAACCTGAAGTTCTAATCCTTTGCTTAATTTCCTTCACCTCACCTCATAATGCAGCGCATTCTTTGCAGCGCAATACTGAAGAACAAGAATTTGTTTAGCATCCTGATCTGCCATTGGGACAAACAAAGGTTAGAAGGAAAATTCCTGAGGAAAAGATTGGGACTAAGGTCCTTATGTTTCTGGAGTCTGATTTCCCAACCGTTTGACCAATATTGATTTGTAAAGATGCTTCTTTATAGTCAGGACATGACTGCCAGTGAAAAGGTAGCTCATGGTTCTTTACTAATTGGTTTTTCTTTTTACATGAGAAAAAAGATGGAAAAAGAGGTCACAAGTGAAAGAAAACAGTATTAGAAACCTTTGTTAAATTCCACACACGAGAGCACAGCCAACATTTTGTCTGAAAGCTTTTTAGGTATGGTCCTTTAGCTCAGAGGTTCCCAACCCCCGGTCCATGAACCAGTACCAGGCCGCGGCATGCCCACCAGCAACCGGGTCGCATAAACAAGCAAAGCCCAATCTGTGGGAAGCAGGCAGCACACGAAACCACGCCTCCTACGGTCCGCGGAAAAACCACGTAACCAGTCCCTGGTGCCCAAAAGGTTGGGAACCTCTGCTTTAGCTCATAAGTGGGGTGGGTGGAGGAAGCAAGAAAGAGAGGTCTCCAGCAAATGAATAAAAAAGATGGTGATAAATTCGCCCAGTTTTGGAAAAATGAAAACCTACCATCAGATCAGATTATAATTTTGAAAATCCTAGATTGTGCAGAAATGGACAGATTAACGTTAGAGATGAAGGAGAAAGAAGATTCAATCTTTTATAAAACCTGGGGAAAATTTTATCAGTGGGTTGAAACACGTTAGAATAAGAAGAGATTTTTAGAGCTTTATTATATTAAGTATTAAGGTTGATGATTGGAAATAGT
>NW_015387811.1:128072-139012 GCF_001527695.2 Protobothrops mucrosquamatus | reverse complement strand
CTTAATATGAAGACAGCTTGTTCGCTGAATTACGTATTTACTGTAGTTACCCACACCCTGTTCCCTTTATCCCGATTTTCCTGTACCCGCACCGACCCCTCCCTTTCCCCACCCATATAAAATCTAATAAAATATATTTTAAAAAAAAGATGGTGATAATAATTATTGATTAGGGAACAGTGGTAAAGCAACTAAAGTGGGGCTCATAGGCACAGTGCAACTCTGCAACTTAAATGTTTGCATCCATTGTCAGCACCAAGTGGGAGCTTCCATATTTACATCTCGCCTTTTTCATACTTGTGTCCTGGCACTGGATGCAAAGAGGTAGGGTTGCAAGGTTTGTATCACAATTTCACTGTACATGGTTTATCATTCCTTCCCACCTTTGGAGAGGTTAGTGGCTGGAAATAAAATGTATAAAGAGGAAAAAACAACAGCATGCCACTATTTTCATATCCTTTCTCTAAGGAAGATCAAGGGAGAATCAGGAGTTCTAACAAGCAACTTCATGGGATAGGTGAGGCTGGGGGAAAAAAACTTCCTTTCTGATGAAGCTGCAAATCTCTATTGTACTGACTCCAAAATTAATGTTGGAAGTTATTCCTACGTATTGAGGCAAATGCTTTATTTATTCATTCACTTTCAGATGGAGTTCCAAAAGGTCCTTCAGGCCTACCAGATGAAACGCGACAAACTTTTGAAGATGAAGCGAAAGAATGACGAAGATATCAAGAACTTGGTGGTAATATTACTGGTTTAGGGTCAAAAGCAAATGGCTAAGATGATGTCAGAGGTGGGACATTTGGGGTTTGGGAGAGGTGGAGCATTTTGGCCGCCTGCCAGAAAGCACTGAAATTGAACAATCAGACAATCATAATTGCAGAAAATATATAAAAGGAAGAGGAAAAACTACCCACGGCCTGAGCATTGTAAGACTTATCCAATCGACAGGACCAAAGCTGGATTCCTTGCGTTGTATGAGTTTTTCCTCCTAATACTATTCTTAAATTACAGGCAAAAGAAGATAAAGCAGTCAGTAAAGAACAGTTGCTTCTGGATTGTCACAAGGCAAACTAATCATCTGCCCAGATAACAATTGAACTGCTGAGGCCTCTCAGCAGAATAGAAGATTAATACCTCTAATTATGGATTTTGCGCAGAGCAAGAGGGGAACTACTGGGGAGAGTACACAGATGGAAAAAGAGCTTAACCCCATTAAGCCAATCTTTTTCCTGCTTTGTGCTGTAAGACGTAGAAGTCATATTTCACAGAGTGATTTCTGTGAAGAAAACCAGCAAAATCTCTCCTAAGTAACGAAAATAAGTCAGAGAAGAAGGCTCTTCCTTGTCAAAGTTTTAAACTATAGCATACAAAATAACACAGACATTTGATTGTGATGGCATCTTAAAAGAAAAAATAATATTGTACTGCTGAAATACATTTGCCAAAGAAAAGCCTTTAAAACAAACACTGAGATAACAGTGTTATAAAAATAATGGGATAAAAACAGAGCAAACTTTCTCAAATCTCCCTAAAATTATTATTTCTCTCCCTGTGTGTGTGGGGGGGGGGGTGCACGCGTGCACGCACATGTGTGCATGCAGGTGCAGATGAAAGAAAAAATTGGTAGAGCCCTGGTGGCACAGTAGTTAGAATGCAGTATTGCAGCTGATTCTGCTCACTGCCAGGTGTTCAATCCAGATTGACTCAAGATGGATTCAGCCTTCCATCTTTCCAAGGTCATTAAATGAGGACCTAGATTGTTGGGGAAAATATGCGGACTCTGTAAACTGTCCAGACAGTGCTGTAAAGCAGAAGTCCCCAATCTTTTGAGCACCAGGGACCGGTTCCATGGAGAGAGGTTTTTCTGTGGACCGGAGGGGGCGTGGTTTCATGTACTGCCTGCATCCCACAGATGGGGCTTTGCTTGTTTGTGTGGACTGGTTTCTGGCATGCTGCGGCCCGGTACCAATCCATGGACTGGGGGTTGGGGACCCCTGCTGTAAAGCACTGGAGCAGTATGTAATTGCCATTGCTATTACGATGTTCTATAACCTGTTCCTGCAACAATAGGTTGTGGGCTGACAATGGGCAGCTGTTTTCAGTTGTACTTTATACCAGGGCTTTTCAACCAGTGGTACACGTACCACCTGTAGTACATTAGCACATGGCAGGTGGTACACAGCCCTGCCCAGCCAAGTGTAGTGGGGGAGGGAATGAGCCAGCGCAGGGTAGGACTTACTGTGAGAGAGTTCTCCGGAGCTGCAGAGTGGCTGGGGCAAGGCAAAGGCCCCAGGATCAGCACTTCCGTCTCACCCAGAAGCGAAAGGAGGAGGAGGGGGCGGAGACAGGAGAGGCTATAAAAGGAGGCAGTTTGGGCGGGAGAGGGAGAGAGAAAAAGAGGCAGCCTTGGGAGGAGGCGGAGTCGGCTCTACCTGAACCGAAGGGAAAGAAGAAGGGGGAGGGTGGGGGGAGAGGAGAGGAGATCAATCAGGCCGGCCATGAGCCGATCTACAACTTCTGTGGCAGCCATCTGTGCTGGCAGCAACAAACAGGCAAGAAACGGGGGAGGGGTGCCCTCCACAAGGAATGAAGAAAGGTAGCAATGAAGAAAGGCAGCATTGGCTGGAGGGGAGGGAGGGAGGAAGGGAGATGGAGAGTGGAAATATTTTTATGTGCTTTTGTGACTTTGAAGTTCTGGGATTTGTGCAATGTGGGCTTTGTGCTCTTAAGGAGTGTTTGGCAATTTCTACTTGGCTGATGGCTGATGTGTTAGCTTCTATTGTTCTGCTATTGTTAGCTGTAAGTTTTGCTGCAAGGGATTTTGAAGTATTTTTCTCCTGAATGGATTTTGCCTGTAGCATTCCTTTACTTATGAATGGAGCCATTTGGGGAGGCTTGCCTTGGCCGGCAGTCAATACTACATTTTTTTCTTCCTTAAATGCTGGCTGCCGGCTCCTTAACTTTCCTTTCTAGCCAGTAGCTAATCCTTAAAGGGGAATGCACCTTTTTAAGCTAGTTCCCTCAGCGGCTTGTCTTTTCTGTCTCTGGAGGCGTTTCCTTGTTTGATGAATATATGGAAGAGGGAAAATATTGGGGGGGGGTGTCAAATTCTTCCTTCAGAAGGAGATGGGAATGAGAAAGAGGGAGGCAGGGAGGGAAGGAAGTCCCGCCTTTGCACTTGGCTACCAACAGCCTTGCCATTGACTTTGCTTGTCAAAAGGTTGCAAAAGGGAATCACATGACCCTGGGACACTCTGACCATCATAAATATGAATCAGTTGCCAAGCATCCAAATATAAATCACATGACCCTGGGCATGCTGCAATGGTCATAAGTGTGAAAAATTGTCATAAGTCATTTTAGTGCAGTTGCAACTTTGAACAGTTTTTTTGGGGTCATCACGTTTTTGACACCTTGCTAGGTGGTACTCGAATATTGCCATATCCTAAAAGTGGTACAATCGGTGAAAAGGTTGAAAAGCCCTGCTCTATACAATAGGAGAGAAACAAAAATGTGTTCATTCAGAAACACATCATAGATTTGTAAGGGTTTCTTGAATTCATTGGCAGGATGAGTGGAGGGTCATGGGTTGAAAAAAGTTGTATGGGATTGTTTCAATAAGTGGACTTTCTGGGTTTAATAAATGCTTCCCCGTTTGTACATAGAATTAACACTTTAAGGCTGATGAACACAAATCAATTTTGGGTGGTGTTTTTCTTTCATGATGGTTTGTTTAGTTTTTAAGAGTTGGCAGAGGACATAGCTAAGGGAAAGAGCATTCCGTTAATTTTTCCAAAAGACTAGATTCTGCCCTTTTGAGAGAACTGAAATATGTCACCAAAGTTGTATTGACCATGTTAGTCATCTTGGCAAGCTGAGCATTTGCTGAACCACTCAACAACTGGGACTCTCTTGGGAAGTGGTTATCCATGGCTTAAAAGAGCATATTTTAGTGTCTAACTCAGACCCTAACCTAAAACATTTTAGCTCATTGACTCCCCCAAACGTTAATTATTTGAAAATAATTTAATAAACACCATTTTAATTAATAGTTCTACAAATATAATATCAACCCCTTGGATAGTCCCATTGATTCTTGGGGGTAGATAATCATTTGGGGAACCTGATCTAATCTTTTTATGGGCTAGATCAGGTATCTCAATTTGTTTTGCTGAGCCCCAGGTCTCCCTCCACAAGAACTTGATGGGGTTCCATGAGTAAAAGAAACAAAAAAAAAGGAGGAGTCACTCAAATGTTGCCAATTTTATATCACTACTGCTTTGCCTCTTGATCAGAACTTATAGAAATTTTGGGCAGAGAGTTAACTAATAGGCCTGAAAACATCTAAGAACCCCTGTGTTATAAATTAATCTCGTTTCTTTCCACATATGGAAAGCATTTGCCTCTTCATCTTTAAACTGAGCATGGACTGGACCACCTGACTTCTTCACCAGCACATGGTGGTTTCAGAGATAGCATTCTCTCCTTAAACAAGCAGGTATACAGGTAGTCCTCAACTTAATGACATTTAAGCCCAGGAATTTATGTTGCTAGGTTTTGCCCCATTTTACGACTTTTCTTGCCACATTTGTTACGTGAATCACCTGCAGTTGTTAAATTAGTAACACAGGTTGTTAAGTGAATCTGGCTTCCTTATTGACTTTGCTTGCCAGAAGTTGGCAAAATATGATCACATGGCCCTGGGACACCGCTACCGTCATAAATACGAACCAGTTGTCAAGTATCCGAATGTAAATCACGTGACCATGGGGATGCTCCAAAGGTTGTAAGTGTGAAAAATGGTCGTAAGTCACTTTTCAGTGCTGTTGTAAATTTGAACGGTCACTAAATGAACTGTTGTAATTCAAGGACTATCTGTACTCTATTATTCAAGCCTCTATTCCTTTTGCAGAGTACGTTGGGCTCTGACTTTTCAGCACCCAAGCAGACATCACGTAAGAGTTTACTCTGAAGCCATTGTAAGGGATGTTTAGAATTCCAGGCTGAATACCTGGATTTTCCAAGAAAACAAATTATACTGAGTCAGAAAGATATTTTATTCTTTTCTCCTATATATGTGTAAATGTTCTCATTTCCCTATACTGCAGGAAGGATGAATGCAAAATAAGGATCAAGGAACATTTAACCCTAAGTAATTGTCTCCATGGATAGCATATCAGTGAAGAAAAAAGGCACCTAATCCTTTATGCAGGATAATTACTTACTAGGAATCCCTCAGTGTGTAGCGGTGGTCATCAGAATGAGAGGCGATGCAGCCAGTCCATGGAGTTGGACTTTATTAGTGACTCGGGAGAAGGCTGCTGCTTAATGTCAGGGGTTGTGTAAGGACCCACCTCAGCTAACCACCCAAGACAGCAGAAATCTTGAAACAGGCATTGTTTCAAAAGGAAACTTTTATTAGGGGTTAGTGACAGTAGGGAAGTCAAGGCGAGATCTGGAGAAAATCCCGCTTAAACAGTATAGTTAAGCTAGCAATATTCCTCCTCCTACCAAAGTCACAATGTCCATTTGAAATCCAGCCAATCCACAGGTGGCACGATGTGCGGGTGATTGGCACAGTTGGCACGCATCTCAAGGTCTTCTCCAGTTTTGTTTCTCTTTATCAGGGAGACACATTCCTTTCTCAAGTGGATAGAGGCGGGAGAAGAAAAGCAGAAAACAAAAGTTATCCCAGGTGGAAGCAAATATCCCCCCTCCCCCCCCAGCAGAATGGCAGGCCCCAAAACAAAAGCACAAGAGTATATATGCAAGGAAAACAATAAGGATTTGGGGACCTGACAGGTTGTCATGGGTCTGTTTTGTTCCCTATGCTTTTATCTGACCCACACGAAGCCAGGAGAAAACATCGTGCTTGATGATACCCAGTTCTTCCCCTCTTGGTCAGCTGGACTCAGGGAGATTATTCATGTCCTTTATTGGTGTCTAGTCATCAGAGATAAATTAACAGAATTAAGCTCACGACAATATGGATTAAACTTAATGCGCAATAGGAGTAGATATAACACCTTTTGAAGAATCAAGTTTATAGCTTGGTATGCTTTAGCGTTCATCCCAGACAGTTATGAGGCTATTGTGATCAGGATGTCATTGTCTACTACACTCTAATAGTATGCCCTTTACCAGAGAAGACATATTTGTCCACTTTCTTCATCTTGTGATTATTTCTCTTTTAAACTACTAAAATATAGACTATTTAGAATTTGCAGTTGATTCTTTCTGACATGTGGTTTGCTGATCACATTACTCTACCTTTTTAACATCATTGCCATTCATTGTGTTTTAAGTCCAGTTAAAAATGCTGGTTCTTGCCAACAAACAGCACTAAACTTGAGCTTGGTGGAGAAGAACTGCCTTGGTTTGCATGAACTTTTGATTTGTATGAACTTTCACAAATTGTTTATGTCCTACCCCCAAGAAAACTAAGTTGGTATGGGAGGGGGTGTATTCTTGTTTAATTAGGCAAAATGTTAAATATTGGTTGGCTTGCTTTCTATTGATTATGATATCTCTATCTTGCATTTCTTCTGTACCAAGATATGTAGGGTATCCATTTTATCTGTAACAGAAGCCTCTGAATGATGATTTGCCAGGACTTGAACTTGGATCTCCCCAGTTCAAAGTCTTAATGACTGTGCCACATTGGCCACCTTAATAATACAGCAATCGCTGATAATTTAAAAATTAAAATGAAATAGAAACACTCAACTTTCTGCTTTTCTTTTGTACTTCATTCAGATACATTATGTATTAGAACATTTTATTAAGTTTTTTTTAAACAACCTAGGAATTTAAACACACATACTTCTGAGTGTGGGGAAGATATTTGCTAAACCATCATAGTTTTCCTCTTGATGTCTTGTCAGAAATAATATTAAATATTGTGCAGCAGTTTCTGAATAGCTAACAGTAATCATTGAATAGGCTTTTTAAAAATTAAAGACTATGATTTACCCTTGAAGTCATCAAGGTGAAGGAACATGATAAGTAATAATAGTCTTCCAGTTTATCAGAGAAATGGTACATCTAATCCACCTTCAACAAAATTTATCTAGAGTAAAGTTTGGAAGCAGGCAGATATCAGAAGCATTAGATTTAAGTTCATGAAAGCTTCTGTAATCATTCTGTTAGTTGTTCATTCATTATATATAATATATATAATGACAATGTTTGAAAGGCTTGGGTAGTCTAATTGTTGCTAGTTTGAAATGACAGTAAGTAGCAAGTAATGTTCACTTCAAAAGAAGTAATTAGAATTCAAAATTAACTCTAATCATTTTGAGCCCATTGAGACTCACTATAGAAAGCTTCACATTCAGTGTACACCAGAGGAGTGTTAGAAAGAAAGAAAGAAAGAAATCAAATAATACAAGACAGATAAACATTGGGGCTTGTTTTGATGCCCCTGAATATAAGCAGTGTGTAATCTGTTTTTATAATTTTGTGCACAATGAAATTGAATGGCAGGGGAGAGGAGGTCAGTGATAATGTAACTAGACAAGACTTTTTTATCACAGTATTGATCCTCAAAACAGGTGGACTGCTGTTTTTACAGAAAATTGGAGAGGGGCAAATAAAATGCTCACAAGCTTACAAACGATGGTAAAAGGCCTTTAATAAATCTGATTTTAAAAAAAAACGAATGCAAGCATTTAGCAGAAAAGGCCCACTTCAATCTGGTGTTCTCCAGGTGTTTTGAAAAACCCATACATTCAGCTTCTGCCTCTTGTTCACATACTGTTAACATAGTATTACTGATTAATTGCTGGATAAGTGGTTATTATACATTTGCGTCATACCCTGTTGTGATAGGACTGTTTTTAATGTAAGAATATAGCAATATTTTTCAATAAAAGATAGAGGAGAAAATGAACAAAGAGAGTCAAATCATTATAACTATTCCATGTGGGAAAGGAACTGTTCCACATAAAGACCAATCAAGGAACAAAGTAATCTTGCAGTTACACTGAACAAGAAGCAATTAGAGAAATAAGTCACAAAAAAGAAGCTTCAAATTAAAGTTGCAGTAGCTCTGAAAAGACTCAATAGTGTTCTGCCAGACCATGCTAAAAGAATAGCACCATAATTGCCTTTAAATGAGAAAAATCTTCAAGTCTGTTTGAAAGAAGACCAAGGAATAGCTTGGGGAAATTTTGGTGCAATGAATTAACTGCAACATCTGGATTCTCTGTAAAAGTGAGACAGGACAATTCCAGATTAAACAGTAGCATAGATACAACTGCCGCCCTGTGGCTGTGCAGATCGCTAGGAAGAGAGCTGAAAGCTTTAAAAGCATGCTTTGCTCTCCTCTTTAACAAAGTGATGATAACGCTGCCCACAAAACTTTTATGGATGTAATAGCTGTTGAATATATCAAACATACACCTTGTTTCTATTTCTTGTGATCTTTGTCCAGACAACATCTGGGAAACTGAACTCGGAGATCCAAGCAGCATTTCAACATCTTCATCAGATCCTCCAAGAGGAGGAAGGAAGGATGCTGATGGAACTGGCTAGAGAAGAAGAACAGTGTATGATGAGACTGGAAAACGCTTCCATACAATTCATAGAAGAGATTGCTGAGTTGAAGAAGAGCATGGAGCAGGTACAGCGCAGTCTTGACAACTTGGGGATCTCATCAGTGCTGCAGGTAAAACTTCCTACACTTCACTGGAGATATGAGGGCTGAACTTAGGAGTCCATATCAAATTTACCCTTCCTCGGTCTTGTTCATGCTACAAAAACACACTGAGGTGCAGGGAAAGTGGTAGACCAGGAGAGCGTGGGGCAAGTCAGAAGAATGGGTTATCTCCTGAGTGAGAGAAACGTGGGCTCCAAGAAGTCCCCATGTACCAATTTACAATCTGAAAATGTTCATCTTTTTGAACTGTCTTGTCCGTAACTAGACTTGATATTTTGCAGCATGCTGCCAGAGCAGGTGAATTTCTTTTTGGCTTTCTAATGGCATCTATAGTGCTATCTCTACCTGTCTTCCCATCTCTTCTCCTTTTCTCCAGGGTGATCAATGAGGTTTCCTTCCTCTCTCCTTCCTTCCCTCCTTTTCCCATTTCTTGCAGTCTTGACAAACATGGCAAGGTAAACTTCAGCTGACATTCTCTTCTTCCTCCTTCTCTTCTTCCTCCTTCTCTCCTTCCCAGCAGGGAAGAGCTTTTGCTCTTTTCATTTCCATTTCCTGTAGCACAAATGATAACCCCTGGTTTTAATGCGATCTTTTTACATCGCAGTAAGTTGCTATGGCTACTGTGGCAGGATTGCTAAACGAATGGCTGACTCTCCCTCTAATACAAATCGTATGGGAAATTGTCTGCCTTGAGAAATTACCGCAAACACCGCCATACCAAGACGTTGAGTCTTGTAGTGCCCAAAGAGGCCATATTGGCTCCAGATTCTATCCAGCAAAGCTGTTCACGGAAAGAATCACAACAACTGATACTGGAGGTGAAAAGCCGGAGGATGCCCCCCCCCCCCCAAAGTCTCTTAACAATAATCTGATGATGAGGGAAAAGGCGGAGGGTTCGGTGGGGAAGCCCAGGCCTTGTATTGAAAACACCTCAAGTTTAATCCTTGCCATCCCAGAGAACTGAGAAAAGCTCCTCTCTGAAAACCTGGAGAATATCTACCAGCTACCAGTACACAAGAAAATGAGCTAGCACTAAACTTACATACTGCGGTAAACCATGGTTTATTTTAATTGTGGATTATTGACCCAGCTGCAATAATTGAGGTATTAGCCATGGATTCATAAAAAATATCCTATGTCACGTTCAACCAGATTATAAGGGAGATTTCTGATTAAAAATTAGTTAAAAATAATCCGGCAAGGCTATTAAAAAACCCATGCTTACGACATTGTTTTCCAGGTATTTTCATAATGATTGCTTTATGAGTTAATCTCGGATTTATCTAGATTATCTATATAAAAACTGTCAGACCTTTTATTCTCAGGGTAAATTGTGACATCCACATTCTTAACCTTACTTCCAATTTGCAAATGTCTGGAGATTCTCAGTCATCCAGGTCAAGGTCAAGGTGCTTTTTCAGGAGGCAACTGGACTTTCTTGTTTTTCTTTGAAGATGTTTTGCTTCTCATCCAAGAAGCTTCTTTAGCTCTGACTGGATGGTGGGGAGTGGAAGGATTTATATTGCTTGCAGAAAGCTGGTCATTTGCATTTGCCACAGTTGTTAAGTAAATCATTGCAGTTGTTAAGTTAGTAATGCAGTTCTTAAGTGAACCTGGCTTCCCCCAGTGACTTTGCTTGTCAGAACGTCGCAAAAGGTGATCACATGACCCTGCAACTGTCATAAATATGAATCAGTTGCCAAGCGTCGGAATTTTGATCACATAACCCTGGGGATGCTGCAATAGTTGTAAGTGTGAAAAACGGTCACAAGTGACTTTTTTCAGTGTCAATGAACTGTTGTAAGTTGGGGACTATCTGTATGCTATTCTCTTTCAGGATGAGCAACATGCAAAAGGCAGAAAAGGAGTAAAAACACTAAAAGAAAATGCAGGCAGTCCTTGACTTATGACTGGTTGCTTAGCAATATTCAAAGTTTTGATGTTTCTCCCCAGAGATATTTACAACCCCGGTTCCAGCAGCCACATCCCTCATAACTGGCCCATAGTGAACAATTGCTTTACTTAATACACCTAGCAACCATCACAAAAAAAATTGTAAAATTGGGTCGGTCACATGAGTGACTTGCTTAATGACAGTAAGACTTATGATCGTAATGGGCCCTGCCCATTATGGTCTTAAGTCAAAGACTACCTGTATGGCTAAATTTCATTTCTAGCAGCTCCGTTCATTATAGCTTTCCATACCTTTCTGTCTTTGCAAATCACATTGCTGCCAGGGCCTTTTGGAATAGAGTAGAGTAGAGTAGAGTAGAGTAGA
>NW_015387811.1:120611-127714 GCF_001527695.2 Protobothrops mucrosquamatus | reverse complement strand
TAGAATAGAATAGAATAGAATAGAATAGAATAGAATAGAATAGAATAGAATTCTTACATCCTCTTACTGTAGGTCTCGTGAAATGTAACCATGATTTTCTCAGTCTTCCTCTTCACTACTCCTTCATGTGTTTCTTTTATGATTCACTAATCATTCATTCTGTCTAGATGGCTGAACCATCCCAACTCGCTTCTTTAGGACTGGTAAAACTCACTTTTTAATCCAGAACGTGTATTTGACACCTAATAATCTTGGTTCTGTCTCTTCTGGTTTTACCATGCACGTGTAATTGCCCCAGCACATTCAACATTTATGTTTATGTTTCCCATGACAAATCAACTCTTACTTTTATATAACAAAGTAGGCAGAAGCTTGCTCTTAGGCACAGCCTTTCTTGCTTGGTTTGATTACCAGGCATTCCTCACAATAGATCACATATTATCCATTAGCTTTCTGTCCCCATTTGCACATCCTAAAATTCATCCATCCAGTCCCCCATATGTTAGCTGTTCTACCAACTAACAAATTCAGTCACTTGCTCTAGGATGGGTTTTTTCCCATGTGTGCAAAATTTGCAGTCATTCGTTCTGTTTTCTCTGTTCAATAGAAGCACTCTACACGAATGAAGGCGAATCTATGTGTCTCAGGATAATGTTGCAGGATCCAGTCTGGGTCGGTCACCGGGACACAGGTTTCGTCTTCCGTGCTGGAGCCTATCTTGAAGAGTCCGAAAGCTCAGAAGACAAAACCTCTGTGTCCCGGTGACCGACCCAGATTGGATCTGCAGAAGTGCTCTAGTCTTTAATGCATTAATTTACAGATCCATTCTCCTTATTACAGCTGATTACAGTTGATTTCTCAGTCATCAACATAGCATTGTCTGCATAACAAAGGAGCACATCTGTTCACGTCTACACCCAAAACACCTCTAATGTTACCACAAGCATTATATTACACAACCAAGAGGACTTACATTCTTGCCTTACGGCCTGCTTGAGGTTGAATCATTGTCTAAGTGCTCTGTTTCCTTCCCTGTGTGATTTACTTCCATCAAATAATACTTTTAGCACAATGAGCAGTCAACTTTCAGTGCTTTATTTATAAAAAACATTCCATCGTGGCAACTGGACTTCTGAAGAAGCTACTTGGATAAACAGTGAAACATTTCAAATAAAGAAAAGACCAGTTGCCATGATTCAACTTCCAACAACTCTACCTGGATGACTGAGAATCTCCATCGACATTCCACAATTCCCCTTATCACATTTTCCCTAAATCATCAAAAGTACAATAAACTGTGTTTCTCATCTTTGTATTTTAAATTGGTTCCAGTTTAATTTAAAGTTATAATGTACAGATAGGGATGCTTTGCTGGTGACATACTACAGGTTTCCTTCACGACCGAGAGCCAGAAAGACACCAAAAATTATGTTTCTTGAATAATGAAAGACTGAATGAAAGCTTAACTAACTCATCTCCTCATTCATTTTGTGAAATGTTTATTTATCAACTCCAGAATACATTCCGTTAGCATTTAGCTTCCCTTTGGAGTTGTGTTTAATGTTCACTTAATCATAATTGTCTTTCTCTCCAACTTCAGGACTGAATACTGTAGGATCTATTGATACTAGTCCACACAAATTAAGTGAGATATTTCTTAATTTTCTCTTGCTTCTTTTTTGCAGGTGGAAACTGTGCCTGTCAGGTATGTGTCCAGAAAAGAAACATAAAAAGCTCTTTTGCAATTTCTTCTTCTCTCACCTGCTCTGATAAGGGGGTGATTTCAGCAGGGTGGAGACTGGGATATCGTCACCTTAGTATTCAAAGCACTCAAAGTTTGGAGGAAGCCAGTGAATAGCCCAAGGATGTACAGGTAGATCTGTATCCTCTGAATGCTAGACACAGTTGCACAGATGTGCTAGGAGGAGCTTTTGTGAAATGGTTGAGCTATTTGAGTGAGCTCCACTTGTAATTCTTCAGAACTGATTAGCAATCTAAATGGACCAAAGACTAGCCTGCCAGATTGGCAGGATATCAGATCCAATATGAGCTCAGTTAATCTGTTTTTGCTTTTGCTTTGCCAGTCTTGGAGAGCTTTGCAACTTCACCCATTTGGGCAGGAAACATACACAGACACACAAATCTCTCACTTATCAAGGTCCTGTTGGATCCCAATATGCACCTTGTGGTTCTGCTTTATTGTGATGCTGCCAAGTTGCTCTGATGATTAAATTGGAGATGTGACATCCGTTTCCTTTGCGTTAACTGGTGACAGGCAAAGATTGCTTGTGCAGTTCTCTTCTTCACTGTGCTAGGGAGACATTTTTACATGTAAGGAAATGGCTGGAGTTTTCTGTGGAACCAAGAGTTTAAAATTAATTTGTTAATAGCATTTGGCTTATTTTTTTTATTAGGTTCGTTTGTACACTGTTACTGTGCATGTTTCTGATTGTCTGCAAATTAGTTTCTTGCATGATACTTAGGACTTTCTCCTGGCCACCCAGGCTGTGGGCCGATAAACCACTTTGATTGAGACAAGGAAGCAGAATGCCCAGGTCAGAAACTTCCCCTCTGATTTAAGTTGAACAGATATTGTGGGAATTTGGCACGTTCCAAGGATGCTTCATTCGTCAAACAGGTGTTGAAGAATTGTATGGTTTCCTAGTAGTACTGGAATCAGAAGCAAGAACCCAGGCCTCTTTCCTTAGCTACTGCTTTCAGAGGGCAATAAAGGGTTGCACGGTTTCCTGATTTTGGAGAAGAAGGAGTAGGGTTGGTGGATTTAATTAAAAACACCTCTTCATCCTGATCCCCCTCGTTCCATCTGTTATGTGGACTCTGCAAACAGATATGGCTGAGCCACTTTATAATAGTTTTACTGCCATCTCTTTATAAAATTGGGAACGCGGTAATTTGCTACATAAAAGTGTTGAGCACTTTGTGCTCAATAAAAGTACTGCTTGGTGTCCAGGTGAATTGACTGGAAAGCTTTGAGGCTGGAGACAATTTACTTGATAATGGAGGGATGCCGTGATGTCTATACTCTTGTCTTACTTAGCTATGTTTCTCTCTATTCCAGACCAGCAGCGCAACCAGAAACATTGACCTTGGGTCTAAAACAGCACGAGGAGCTATGTGACGGACCCTTGCAGTACATAATTTGGCGAAAGATGCTGAAATCCATCAGCCCAGGTGTGTTTCCCTGTTTCAAGAAAGCTTGGGATAAAGAGATACAACAGAGCTCCCAGATAGCAAAGGCCCCACTTAATTCTATGCATTGCTCCCATAGCTCCTACTGCTCTGACCCTGGATCCAGAATCGGCCCACCCCAACCTCATCCTCTCCAAAGATCTGACTTCAGTGACAGAGAAGGAGTCGCCTCAGGCAGTTCCCAGAAGTCCCAGACGTTTCCTGCAGAGCGTGAATGTGTTGGCCATGGAATCCTTTGAAAGCGGGCAGCATTACTGGGAGGTCTGGGTGGGCAACAAGACCAAGTGGGAATTGGGAGTGGCTTCAGACAATGTGAACCGGTTAGCCAGAGTCCGGCTGTGCCCAGATAATGGCTATTGGACAATAAGACTGTGGAACGACTCCGAGTATTGGGCTGCAGCAACTCCCTGGGTACGTTTGAGGCCCCAGCACTTGCTGAGGAAAGTGGGGGTGTTGTTGGACTGCAAGGCCAAAACGCTGACTTTTTATAATGCTGAGGAGATGTCACTCCTCTTTACTTTCCATCAGTTGTGGGCTGGCAAATTCTATCCTTTCTTCAGTACTGGCTTCAGTCATGGTGAGAAGAATGCAGAGCCCATGAGGATCTGCCACCCTCTCAAGCTCTGAAATCTTCTCGTTTCACAGGATTCGGTGGTACTTTCCTTTTTTTTTTTCCTGCCTTTGCAGTATTACAATACTGTTTCTCTGTCCTCATAACTGCCACTGAAAAAGGTTTGTTGAGATTTCAGACCATTTATGTTTGTGATATACTGTAGATGCAGCCAACTGAAGTGAAAAATGAAGGGATGTTGACCTTTTTTTTTTTAAAGTGGTCCCTGACTGTCTTTTCTAAGGTGGGCTTTCTTTTTTTATTTTAATCTAACAAGATAGTTGCTATTCATTTAAGGTGCAATCTGGCAAAAAGCAAAAGATCTTG
This sequence comes from Protobothrops mucrosquamatus, assembly GCF_001527695.2. Classification (NCBI taxonomy): domain Eukaryota; kingdom Metazoa; phylum Chordata; class Lepidosauria; order Squamata; family Viperidae; genus Protobothrops; species Protobothrops mucrosquamatus. The sequence continues at coordinate 123,567 of NW_015387811.1, read as the reverse complement.
ACTGTGTATCAGAAAAAATGATAGATGTAAGTTTCTACTTCCTGTTACCACTTTTTCCAAGTGTAAATATGTTTCTTACACATATATATAGTAGGCTTGTACTTTATCTGGTTGGTTTCTCCATCTGCCTGAACAAAAAAAATTCCTTGTTAGTAAGATTCAGTTGTCCAAAAGTGCTATTAATTTTCATTTATATTCTGAGTTAAGAACAACAACAAAAAATCGGTCTCAGAAAGAAGCATAAGTTTAAAGAGAGAACATGAAGAAGAAATGGTTTTTAAACTTTTTAAAACAACCTTCAAATTACACAACGGGCATAACACCAGCAGGCATGAGAATATCACATCTTGTCCTGGATTCTGAGGAGATTCAGTCAGTCGAAGAGATTGAAAGCAGCCTTTTCTATGATGGCAGGGCTAAGATGCTGAAGAATTAGATTATGCTGATATCTTTAAAGGAACCAGCCAGATTCACAGGTCCCAGACTGAAGGACAGCTTCCCAATTTTGCTGTATAGTTTTCAAATAAAAAAAATAAGGCATTTTTATTTTATTTCAAAATACAATGTTAAAAAAGTCCTTGAAAAATCACTTTAAAAGAGCATTTTGTATATGTGTGTCTAGATTGACATTATGCCATAATCATAATCATAATTGTGTCTAGATTGACATTAAAGAATATTCATGAGAAGAGTAGAATTCCTTTTGATTTTTTTTCTCCCAGTTTTTGTGTAGTTTCTGGAAATGCCAGCAGAGGGTAGTGTCTGCCAACAGAACATTTTAACAGGCACTGAACTATTATTTATATCTCACTATTACTATATTTTATAAATAACTCAAGGCAGCAAACATACATAATCTTCCTTCTATTTGATTCATACCTGTCATTCTTATGGTATTCATAGATGCTTGCAAAATGGATTTACTTTAAAAAAAAAAAAAAAAGTTCCGAATTCAAACAATTGCAAACAGGAACAATTTTTAAAGAGAAAAATGTCTCCCTTCCAGGGACCCCTTTGGTGGCTCAGAAATCCAAAATTGGCTAAAACAAAAAAAAATGTGAATGCTTTTTGCTTTAGAGGGTCCAATGTTTTTCCAGTCCGCAGAGGATATATTTTCCAGACATGCCCCTAATCCTTGCACTAGGCAAGGTAATATTTCAAAAAAAGGTCTAACCATCTTAAAAGGGGAAACTCAGGAAACTTGCTGCTTTTCTCTCCTGTGTTGCCAAAATGAACTTGGCCAGGCTTTTGAGAGGATGAATTCGCTTACCTACTAACATCCTTGTGGTCTAGTAGGATTTGTTGGGGGGGGGGGCTTTGTGCCTCTGTTGTGCCACATAAAAGGAGGATCTGCCCCGAAGCTAAGCATTTGGGTGTTTTTAGTGACATTGATTAAATAAACAGAGCAAGTTGATTAATAGTTTCACTTAGTCAAACCTTCAAACTCAAATAGCTAGTAACAGTTTACTCCCTATCAAATGACATTCAGTTGGCCTTTGAGGGAGGAAGCTGCATTAAATCTGCTTCACATATTTGGGGCCCTGCTTTTAGATGGCCACAAATCCTATAAATAGGTGATTTCCTTTACTTCAAGCTGCCTCCTTTGGACAGTTAATCCCTCTAACCTACAGTAAATCCGTAAAGTTAAAAATGACAATCCATTTGCAAATCTGGATGAAAACTTGATAGAAGTGTTGAATTTGAGCATTAAATCATGTTTCTGAAACTTGAATAAGGCTTAACAGAATAACAGAGTCAGAAGGGACCTTGGAGATCTTCTACCGGTAGTTCAGTGCCCTGCTCAAGCAGGAGACCCTATATCAATTCAGACAAATGGCTGTCCAATCTCTTTTTAAAAACCTCCAGTGATGGAGCACCCACAACTTCTGATGGCAAGCCGTTCCACCGGTTTATTGTTCTCACTGCCAGGAAATTTCTCCTTAGTTTTAGGTTGCTTTTCTTGCCTAAGTATAAAACCTTACTTTTCTCTACATTGAATTTCATTTTGTTAGATAGGGTCAAATCTGTTGAGAGCCATCTGGATCTTGAGCCTACCTTCTGGGGTGTTGGCTGTTCCCACCAGCTTAATGTCATGTGCAAATGTGATGGCTTCCCCTTCTATTCCCTCATCTAAATTGTTTATAAAGATATTGAATAATACTGGGCCTCAGACAGAACCTTGTGGTACCCCATGCTTACTTCCCTCCATGTAGATGTGGTTCCATTAAGGATTACACGCTGAGTCAGTTTATCAGCCAGATATGAATCCATCTGGTGGTGGTGATCCCACATTTTTCTAGCTTACCAAGAAGTAAGTTGTAGTGTATTTTGTCAAATGCCTTACTGAAATCCAAGTATACTAGTTACACAGCATTTTGCTGGTCCACTATTTTAGTCACTTTGTCAAAGATTTGTTTGGTATGATCTGTTTTTGACAAACCCATGTTGGCTTCTGGTTATAACTCTGTTTGCTTCTAGGTATTCACAGATGTGGTACTTGATCTTTTCCAGGAACTTCCCAGGTATTGATGTCAGGCTGATTGGTCTGTAGTTTCCTGGATCTGTGAGGTTCCCCCCCCTTTTTTTTTTTTTGAAGATGGGAACCACATCAGCTGTTGTCCAGGTCTCTAGTAGTTCCCTAGTAATAATAATAATAATTAATAATAATTAATAATAATGATAAAGTTGGAAGGGACCTCGGAGGTCATCTAGTCCAACCTCCTGCTCAGGCAGGAAACCCTACACCATTTCAGACAGATGGCTGTCCAGTCTCTTCTTAAAAACTTCCAGTGTTGGAGCATTCACCGCTTCTGGAGGCAGGTTGTTCCACTGGTTAATTGTTCTAACTGTCAGGAAGTTTCTCCTTAGTTCTAGGTTGCTTCTCTCCTTGATTAGTTTCCATCCGTTGCTTCTTGTCCTGCCTTCAGGCGCCTTGGAAAATAGCTTGACTCCCTCT
>NW_015387811.1:106486-120511 GCF_001527695.2 Protobothrops mucrosquamatus | reverse complement strand
TCTAATCATTTTTGTTGCTCTTCTCTGTACTCTTTCTAGAGTCTCAACATCTTTTTTACATCGTGGTGACCAAAACTGGATGCAGTACTCCAAGTGTGGCCTTACCAAGGCATTGTAAAGTGGTATTAATACTTCACGTGATCTTGATTCTATCCCTCTGTTAATGGAGCCTAGCACTCTGTTGGCTTTTTTGGCAGCTGCAGCACACTGCTGGCTCATATTTAAGTGATAGTGCTCCAGAATCTTTAAAAGATATGGTTCAATGGGATCACATCTGCCAGCTCCTCAGAACTCTGGGATGTAATTCATCAGGTCCCGGTGATTTGAACTTGTCTAGAATGGACAGGAGTTCTCTTACCATTTTCTGATCTATTTTAATTTGAATTCCTAGTCTGTCTTTTACAGTTCTGTTTTCGGTAGGTTGGGCTATTTTTTTCTTTTTCTGTGAAGACAGATGCAAAGAAAGAGTTAAACAGGTCTGCTTTCTCCCTGCTGCCTGTTACTTCCTTGCCATCTTCTCCCATTAGTGGACCAATTGTTTCTTTGATTTTTTTTCTTATTTTTTATATAGCAATAGCACTTAGACTTATATACCGCTTCACAGTGCTTTATAGCCTTCTCTAAACGGTTTACAGAGTCAGCATATTGCCCCCAACAATCTGGGTCTTCATTTTACCGATCTTGGAAGGATGGAAGGCTGAGTCAACCTTGAGCTGGTGAGGATCGAACTGGCAGCGGGCAGAGTTAGCCTGCAATACTACATACTAACTACTATGCCACCATGTCTGTGTATGTTGAAAGAAACTTTTTTAAATTATTTTTGACATTTGTTGCAAGCCTTAGTTCACTGAATTACAATGTCAAGTTTCTTAGTTCAAATTGCTATTCCTGTCTCCAAAGTTGAATGGATAATACCTCTTATTGCAGATTTTCCAAAACCTTTAGAGCTGAGGTTCAAAAGTGGATTAAGCAGACTTCCTCTTGGGTTAATTTCAGGGATCGGCCTCTGCTGTATAGCTGTCAGCAAACCAAGAGCAGTTTTATTCTATGGAGGAAGGACAATTTCAGCCAAAAAAAACTGCAAACAAAAATGGGTACCAGACGTTTCTCCATAATAGATGTAAGCTGAGTTTGCATAACCAAGACACTTCCCCAAAACCATTGGCTTCATCTCCTGAACTCAGTGTTTCTTATCAATTAACAGCATTGCCTTTCGACCAACAGAGCAGCATCATTATCTAATCTTACAGAAGCCAAAAGTGGTCAATGTTACTTTGGGTTCCCTTGGCACTGAATGACAGATTTTTTTTTTCTTCCTCAGAAGCTCAAGCTCTCGGACCTTGGAGAGAGAAAGACCTTTGTGAAATAGCACCCTTCCAGGCTCTCCGTACATTTGCTCAGCCCAGAAGAACTGCTGGATGCGAGTCTCTTGCAAAATCATGCATAGAATTTACCATTTGTCCAAATTAAAACGCACTACTGTGTTTGAATTAAAAGATCAGGCAAGTGTGCGGATGTAATAATTGTTAACTGTGAGACTCAAGGCTTGCGTTGCGTGAAAGAATTAACCTAACCTGCTGCTATCCTTGGAAAAACATTCAGTGTGCTTGTGGCAGAGGGCCAAGGATACACAAAAAAACCCCACAAAAGCAACCTCTGGAGAAAGTCCAGCCTCTGCAAAGGACAAATATAAAATTGTCCACTGAGGCCTGAGAGAGGCAGAACCCCTTTACGTAGAGTAGGGGATAGCTTGCTCACCCACACCCCCTCCTGCTCTTTTTTCACTGTGATCACCAGCCAGGATCTCACTGAAAAAAACAGAAAATAGGCTGTTCCCAGAGATGACATGCTTTTGCAGAGCTGATCTAGGCACTCGTCTCTGTGCTGGCAGCCAGAAGACAGTGATGTTCCTCTGTTAATACTGTATTTCCTTGTTTATTTGCATGACCCATCTGAATGATCTAATGCAGAAGTATCCCAGAACTGTTTAGGGAAGACATTTTGTTTAACCACAAAGTTGATGGGGTTTTCCTGTTCAAACAATACACCAGCCCCACTCATAATCCATTATTTTGTGTTAAAACAATAACCAATGGGTGATTTAGAATTAATACAAACACACACCTGCATATAAACATATGCAATCACACGTATGCATGCATAGACCTTTAGAATCATTTAAGGCATTAGGAAAGGAGGTAAGATTAGCTTGGGTCACTAACACACACAGGTTTAAACTTTCTGCCTGTTGTGTATAGTAGAAAAACAGGCCAAGATGAAACATTTCAATATAATTGCTTTTTTAAAAAAAGAAAGAAAAAAAAGGAGATATCATATGTAGCACAAACTCCACCACTGAGCCACTACAAAAGAGCTACTGGAGTTCAAGAGGTTCTTAAAGGTTCATCTTTACTACAATTTTCACTCAGTGCTGTGAAATACAGCAGCTGTTTTGACCACTCAAATGCCCCCACAAATACTTAAATGTGCTGTTCCAGTGCTGAGCATTATGATTAAAACTTCCATCTCAAAATGATAAATCAAATGAAGATCTTTACTTTCTTCCTTTGATAGGAAGGTGAAATCAGAAGTGACCCAGGTCCATTTACAGCTCTGCTGTATAAGCAGTAATTATGTGCAATGACATTTAATGGCAGGCAGCTGGAGTGATTCTGGCACAGATCCAGAGCAAATCCTGCTGGGCATGAAGGAGGCATTATCCTAACAATCAGGGAGCAGACAACATGATGGATTTGCTCCTGGGTTGCAGCTGTGAAGATCCAGACAAATGAACTTCCCGGATGTTGCCAATATCCCGATACCATCTCAGTTCCACTGTGTGCAGTTTAAAAGCTGTCACTGGGAGCCAGGGTGACCTTGATGATACCCGGGCATTGCTGAACTCATATAGGATGGGAAGTATCTGGCTTGATAATGGTAATTGTAAAAAAGAGTTTTGGAACAGTTGTGGATTGCAAAGTCTGAGGTGACTGCAAAGAAAACAAATGCAGTTACAGGCTGTATCAACAGAAATATAATTTAAATGTAAATTATATAAATATAAGTATATAGTCTCTGTATAAATGGGGCATGGTATCCTCCCATCAGTATGATTGCAGGGCCATCATATCATGACCAGCTGTAACCTGAGGACATATACGGATCCAGTATCTGGTTGTTTTTTTTAACATAAATGATGCTGCGTTTCAGAGGTTAGGTGGTGTAAACATTGGTATTTGAACATAGATCTTTTTAGCATTTGTATTTTATTGTGTTTTATAAATCTAGGTGAAATGTTAATAATATATATCGCTAGTCCATGTATGAGATGCCAGACGCTAAATAATAAAATACCATCATCATCCAAATCACAGGAAGTAATAATTTTATTGGTCAGACAGCACAATGAATAGTTTTAGCACCAAACTTTAAAAAGAATTCAAATAAAATGGAACAGCTTCAGAGAAGGCAATGAAGAGAATAAGTGCATAAAAAACTAAGTCTTAAGTAGAAAGACTGACTTAACTGGCATGTTTAGTCTTAAGAAGTGACAATTAAAAGTGGCTGCAACACTCTTCAGACACCTGAAAAGATCTCACACAGAACGTTAGGACTTGTTCTTTCTTGTTCCAGAGTACAAGATGCAGAATATTAGATTTTCAATTACTGGAAGACGAAGTCCAATTGAAAGTTACCCCAAAAAAACTTTTTACAAGTAAGAGCATTTACCTCTTAAAAGCAAGAATAAGAATGATATGCCCCATTCGCAAGAGGCCATCCTTTGACTTGAGCATCTTGAAGAACTTCTATTCAGTCTTCAACCTTCCCTCTGGAAAGAGTGGTTAGCTCTCAACTGCATAGGATCCTGGATGAAGTGGATTATCTGGAACCTGTTCAGGTTAGGTTATAAAACAGAGATGACACTGGTTTCACTTGTGGCTGATCTGGAGAGCTTGTGATGGAACTGGTAAAGCTGTCCTGGTACTCTTGGATCTGTTGGTGGTTTCTGATACTATCAACCATAATATTCTGGGCTGGGTTCAGGGATTGGAAGTGGAAGCCACTGTTTTATGTGCCTGTCTTCTTTTCTCTGTGGCTAGTTCCAGTTGGTGGAGAGAGGTCTAGCCCAAGTCCCATGCAATGTGGGATGACTCAGGGCTTGGATCTCTCATCACTTCTCTTTAAGGTCTACCTGAAACCTAAGCCACACTTGGAATACTGCATCACGTTTTGGACACCACGATGTAAAAAAGATGTTGAGACTCTAGAAAGAGTACAGAGAAGAGCAACAAAGATGATTAGGGGACTGGAGGCTAAAACATATAAGGAAAGGTTGCTGGAATTGGGTATGTCTAGTTTAACGAAGAGAAGGATGAGGGGGGACATGATAGCAGTGTTCCAATATCTCAGGGGCTGCCACAAAGAGGGAGTCAAGCTATTCTCCAAAGCGCCTGAAGGCAGGACAAGAAGCAACGGATGGAAACTAATCAAGGAGAGAAGCAACCTAGAACTAAGGAGAAACTTCCTGACAGTTAGAACAATTAACCAGTGGAACAACCTGCCTCCAGAAGCGGTGAATGCTCCAACACTGGAAGTTTTTAAGAAGAAACTGGATAGCCATTTGTCCGAAATGGTATAGGGTTTCCTGCCTGAGCAGGAGGTTGGATTAGATGACCTCCAAGGTCCCTTCCAACTTTATCATTATTATTATTATAACAGCATGCAGTAATTCATCTCCACACTTGGTTGGGCAAGTGATACCATTTTGGTGCTGACCCACTGCCTGGAGACTGTGAGGGTCTGGATGGGAAGGACCAATTCCAAATCTAAGTCAACCCTATCAAGATGGATTTGCTTTGGGGTTTTGCCCCCCTTCCTGTCTCCAGTGAAGTATTATCTTTGACTGTTATTGGGGTAGCATCTGGTAGCTGGTGCATAATTTGGGAGTCTTTCTGGACTTGCAGCTTCTGCTCAAGGAGGGAGCCTTTATACAGTTAGGTCTTGTGTGTGACAACTGCACCCATCTCTGGATTGGGAGATCTTGCTCATGATAACTCATGTCTTGATTACTTCTGTGCTGGACTATCACAATGCATTCTATATGAGACTGTTCTTGAAGATACAGGGCCATCAAAACTAAACCTTGCTCAAGTTGTCACCTGAAAAATAAAATAGATCCAGATCTTTCAGTGTTTTGTGCCCCTTGATATATCCATGTTACACCACTGCTGTGTGAACTGCACAGAGTCTGAGTTTCTTTCTGGATGTAATTCAAGTTGCTGGTTATTACCTTAGGGCTCTACAAGGTATGGGATCAGGTTATTTGCAGGACCATCTCTTCTTCAGGTATCTACCCACTCCACTAGGCTAGACAGGCCATATCATTTAAATGCTGCCATCAAGTGGAACATAGGAATTAAAAGATATTTCAGCTTCTCCAGTGATCCAGTAGGTCCCTATCATTTTTGCCTTCCAGAAAACTATAAAGAGATGGGGTTTCCTCCAGTTGGTAGGACAGGGTAAAGTATTGTAAATAAAATTTAAAATAATGATATGCAACCGTTTATCCAGAAAGATGGTGAGCTTCTCTTCATTGGATCATCCGGGATGCTGAAATTCGGATTCCTGCATTGAGCAGGGTTTAGTTTTGATGGCCTAAATAGACTTTCTAACTCTGTAAGTCTGTGACCTACCACACTATTTATTAAAATTTGCCTGAAGTGAATATGATTCCTGGATATGTTTGCATCATTAGGTATACATTATGTCAAACCCCTTCAACTTGGCTTTTAAGTCCTGTAGGAACTCCATTTTGCTAATAATCTCTCAAATGCTTTTTGCATGCAGGCCAGCTTGCTGGAAAACTTGATAGTCCTGCAGCGCCTAGAGCTCTTAGATCAAAAAGTGTATTTTTGCATTTAGGCAGACTTGATGATCCTGACAGATGATCTATACTAGAAACAGACAGTGGGAGTATGACCCTGTTGATACCTCTGGATTTCCAGATTGCAAACCACACTTGGCCACAGGATTTTGGACTGTTTCAAGGAGTTGAGGTTAGTTTATGCCTTCTGGCAGAGATTCTACCTTATGCCTCAGGGAGCAAAAATGCTTCTTCAAACTTGTGTTGAAAAGAGATTTTAGATACTATTATGAACTGCCACAATAAATCAATGCCTCAAGGAGGTGAAACTGATTCCAATATTTATTTTTGTGGGTAAGCTCATAAATGGCTTATTCTCACCGAAGGTTATTTCACAGATGCCTAAAGATGCCTCCCACCCTGCTTCTTCTCATATTCTAGATCACTACAGAACTATATATCTTATTCCTAGATATTTTGGCTTCTAGCAATAGAATAAAAGCTACAGGTACTATGTCCTAATCACATTCAACCCTCAAATGAAAATTTTTAAAAAGTTACTCTTATTGGAATCTACTGCGTTAGGTTCATCCAGTCTTAAGCATCAGTTATTTATTTTTATTGGGCAAAATGTATTTTAGCTGGACAATAAGGCATTGTAAAAACCCAATGATACACTCAGGCTATCACTTCCTCCTTGCTGGCTCCCTCACTGTAGCCTTTTCATCTAAGTAATCTGTGATGGGTGTTTGACACTAGGCTTGTAATAATTGCCATAGTTTTTTTTAATCATGGCGCCTAACTTGGATTCATCCATTTCTACTGGTTACTTTCAGATGATAGAAACTGAAATACATAGCAATTAGATTTGCTGCTGACATTCTACATCAGCATTTTCCAAACATATGTTTCTCAGATAAAATTGGGATTCCATACACAGCTAATCTTCAACTTGCAGTCACAACTGAGCCCCAAATTTCCATTGCTAAGCAAGGCAGTTGTTAAGTGAGTGTCGCTCCATTTTATTACCATTTTTGCCACAGTTATTAAGTGAATCGCTTAAGTTGTTAAGTTGTTATGTGATGCACTTGTTCAGCGAATCTGGCATCCTCCATTGACTTTTCCTGTCGGAAGCTGACTGGGAAGATTACAAATGGTGATCCCATGACCTTGGACAATGCATCTGTCATAAATACATGCCAGTTGTCAAGCATCCGAATTTTGATCATGTGGCCATGGAGATGCTACAATGTTTATAAGTATGAACACTGGTTATAAGTCACTTTTTTCAGTGTGGCTGAAACTTTGAACAGTCACTAAACAAATGGTTGGGAATCAAGGACCAAATTCCAGATAAGGAATTGCCCGGATTGTTGGGAGAGAACCAAGAGAGGTTGGCTATTCAGAAACAAGTCATTTTTCCGTTTTTAACACAACTCGCAAAGGATTGCATAATTATAATAGATCAAGGTCTGTTTGAAGCAGTTGATTAATAAGAATGCTGATGAATCTTATGTACAAAAAAAATCGATATTACATGCCATTCTCACAAGCACTGTATAAAAGTTTTAAATAACATGAACATAGATTTAAATATATAATTAATACATAATTCCTAATCACAGGGAATAAGAATGGATGATATCCATATCCAATTGATTATTGGAGCCAGTTGGCATTTTATTTAATACTATGATGTGTTTTGAATATTGTAGCCATGGTTTCAACATCAGCAAAGTTTGTAGATGTAATTCTTGCAGTCCAACTTCCCTTAATGTGATGTCCTCCAGATTCATTGAATGACCATAAACTGATAGATGTCTTGTGAAAAATATATATTTAAAATATTGTATCTCCTTCTGTTTCTTGGATTATGTCTTTCAATATAACTGTGCCAAGTGGCTCTTGATTTTTTAAAAAATTTATTTAGTTGAGAGTGGTGTCGCACTTCCCAAATGGCATTCTTGTGCAGGTCACAATTTGTACACTGGGTTGTGGTGGCAGAGGCTCTGAAAGGAGAAGGCTCAGAAAGGCACTGAAATGTTCTAGCTGGAAGCTCATGGTCAACACTTTGCAAGCTACATTGCTAGACTCACGATGCTGTAGTCAAGACTAGGAATTGGGTAACAGCACAGAGAAAGAATATAGTCTTAATCTCTGTATAGATAAGAAATTTCTCAATTTCCATGCTTCCATTGCTTTAACCATGATTTGTTGAACAAGCTCTAGTGGCTCACTCAACAAGCCACCTAGCTCTGAAATAAAGCCTTAGTAACTGGCACATAGAACGTCTGAAGCAACTTGGTTAAAAGAAAGGTTAAGCTTCTCTTCAGTTATTCCCTCCTTTTGAAGCAGGAAAACATTTGACACAGCTGAAATTATCTACATTAAAATAGCATAATTTTTAGCTCTTATGAAGCATAACCTTCAGCCTTAATGAAATCCAACAGTTCTTCTCCCACTGCATAGGATATTTTCAAGCTTAGCCCCATGCAATAGACAATCATTCCCATCAATGTACAAAATTTTTGCCAAAATTATAGTGGCAACTACTGTACATTAGAAACAAGAGGCTCCACTTGGTATGGGATAATCTTTCTGCTAAGCGTTTATTTGATTTTATCATCTTCACAGGTCATATATTAGTTACTCCTCTTCCAAGAATCAGCTTTAGAAATATTAACAGAGGCCCTGAATCTTGGCCTATCCCTGCATTCCAGTGCTTGAAGCCATTTTTAGCTCTTAAATATTCTTAACCAACACCCAACATTGCTTATGCTGGACCCAGGGAATTTGCTCAACCCATTTAAGGGGTTTTTTTTTCTCCACGGATATCCTGGAACAGCTCTCTCACAGCCTGCTGGCCATGGATGAAATGAAAACAGAATAGAAAAAGGGTTGTTTGTTTGAGATCTCCTGTGGGGAGGGGAAAAAATGAAGTTCCTGGGGATGTTTTGTCCATAGCCAGGCCATAAGAAAGGGTGAGGTCTTTCAACTGAATGAAGAAGCTGGCTGACCCATATGAAACAGCTAATCTCTCTAGATCAGGAAAAAAAATCCTTTTCTGCAGTTTTTTTGGCTGCACCTTTGCCTCAGGGATATAGGTTAGCAGTTATGCTTGGATGGTTTCTTCTAAGTTTTGCGTGCAAGGCGGCTTCCTCAGGATTCTAAGCTGCATTTTGCAGATATAAAATCTATTTTGTATCTAGCCAAATAGTTACTAGGTTATAATGTTGACACCATAATTCAAATCAAAATGACTCCATTTCCTGAATTAGTTTGTACGATCAAGCTGTCAAGTTCATTCTCAAGTATTTAATTCAATTCAATCACCAAACTGGCTTTTCTGAATGTACTTGGAAAATCAATCATTTTGGAGATTCAGCTGAATTAGCTTCAAATCAAATCTCACACTACTTTTGTGTGTGTGTCTGCCTCTTTGTGCTGTAGCACTGTTGTAATATGTTTATTTCAGTATCCTGCCTATTGCCAAAGTTATAGATCTGTCTAAACATGCAAGCATGTGTAGTTCACATGTGGGCATTTGTACCCAAATGCAAGTCTACATGTGACCTTCCATTTGGCCCTGAGTAAAGTCATTCAGGCTGAAAATTCATGTAGTGGCTATTGAAAAGCTGCAAATACAAGACCTTTCAGTGGAATTATTACATGCACTCGTGACCATCCAGGTGGCCCACATTGAACCCCAATGGATGTTTTTTTGATGAGAAAATATCTTCAAGACATTTTTTTCTTTTTTCCCCATATATTTTATTGATTTTTTAAAACATAAATCACTTAATAGTTGGTAAACAGTATGTTTGCTGAGTTTACATTTGTAAAGAAAAATCATTAACAATTGGTTTCTATAATCCACAATCCACATAGTACATTTAGTTGATTTCCCCTTTTCCCCAAAACGTTTTCTTTGCAAACCTTGAATTAATACAGTTCTTATTATTTTGATAAATAACAGTTACATATATGATTTTTCCCCAATATTCCTAGAAATAATGATCACATCAATATAATATTTCTTTTCTATCTAATCATTCTGGTTGCCTCATCTTATATCCTGTTACAGTCCTTATTTAGATTTGTTTCTCCCATAAAGTTCAAAGTATTCTTGCTGGTTAAGATTTTCTCAACAGTTAATTACATTTAAAGATTTAAATCCATTTTTCCCATATAAACCATCTCAACACTTTTACATTCCTTAAAGAATAGGTAAAAACAGTAAACAAAAGGAAAAGAGAGCAAGAGTAAAGAAACATAAAAAGTAAAATACTACTTAAAATATATATTCCTCCTAAGCTAATATATATATTCATTCTCAAAATGTCTTATTCTTTTTAACGATAATTAAAAATATATTTAATCTTTAAATATTCCATTTAATGTGTCTAATCATCTAATCCTTTAACTCTTATTCAAAACATTTTTTTCTTTTTTTATACATTATAATTTCCTTAAATTCAAAAACATTTAATTATCTAAAACAGGGGTGTCAAACTGCCAGCCCGTGGGCTGGACATATCATCCAGAAGCCGCGCCCACCCCATTGCCGGCAATGGCAAAACCGTCCCAATACATTGTGCAACGTCATGTTTGACATGTCTGATCTAAAACATTTCCTTCATCTAAGCCGTTTCAACAGTATTATATTACTTATATCAAGAAATAAAATAAAAAAGGGGGGGAAAGCATACAGTATTATTTAAGGAATTCATCCCTCTTAGAATAACATACCGTAGGTATTCAGAATCTTTTCTATTTCTTTAACCATATGCAAGCAAATGTTTCCTTTTTATATATTCTCTCTGGTAGATCCCGTCATCTATTTTCTTAATTTTCACTTTAATCTTTTTCCTTTGACCAGTATCTTTCTTGATCAATGTGTTTTGCTGAATCAAAACGTTTTCCCCTATATTCATGACTGTTGCTGTAGGTATAAGAAGTAAATTGAATAAAGTGTCTTCATATGAGGCTTTTACCTTTCCATGTTTCTTGAAAATCTTTTTCTTTTTCTCCTTCTTTGCTTCTCTTATCACTTCCTTTCTCTCTGATGTTTTTAACATCTCTACATTCCATTTTATCTAATCTGTTTTTTTGTCCTCAGATTCATTTTGTAGTCTTAAGGGATGAGTTGTTTTTTCCATTTCTTGTAAAAAAAATTTCCCACTAGGATTAAATCATGTTTTCTTGCTTTATTAAGTTTTGTCTTTAAGTCTCTGTTTTCAATTTTATGTCCATTTATTTGTTTTGTCTGCTCCTTCTTTGTTGTTTCCTGGAAGTTTTGTTGTTGTAGAGTTAACTTAGAAATAGATTGATTTATATTTTCAAATTTATTTTGGATTTCTTTGTGATTTGAACTCAGTGTTATTTGAATTAATTGCAGTATATTATATATCTCCTCCTGAGAGGTATTTATGTTTTCTTGGTGTGTTCTATCTACATGTCTCTGATCCATGATGGCCAAAAGTTGAAGTTTTCCTTCTTATCTGCAAATAGCTTTAGAGTCTCGGTTAAATAGATATTTGTAATCCAAAGAGTTCAAAAAAGATTTTTTTCCCTAAAGTTTATAATTCTCTCTTTGTCTGCAGCCCAGATTGTTGTCTTTTTTTGTCACAGCTGTTCTTTGCTATTAACGCTTTGAAGGTCACAAACACAGATTAGCTTTTCCCAGATTTTGGCAAGTTTTCTGTGGAAATCATAACTGTCATGATCTTCATCCACCACTAGATGTCAGAATCTATTTAATATGAACAATGGTATTTAAAATGAGAGTATTAACCATTCAACAATTTTAAACTTGTCCGAAATTAAATTTTAGCTTTCAAGTTTATAAATTTATTTCACTACCATATATTCTTATCCTTCATGGAAATTTTAATTCGCCGCTTCCGTTAATATAAGGGTAGGGCGGAAGTCCCCCTCCTTCACTTTCGGAGGTATTTTGCTTCTTGGGGATCTTTTCCAGGAAATTAAGTGTAGAATAGAAAAGGGAAAATCAGATTCCTCACCCAGTTTCAAGCACGCTGTTTACTGTTGTGCTGGTTAGTTCTTTTGGACTTCGGTTGCAAGTAGCTTGGGCTGATCGGTGAAATACAGCCTTTCCCTGTCAGGTTAGAAGGCTTTCCCCAAGACAAACGGAATGACCACTATCATTCCAGAGTCGCCAGGGCACCCTTCTTTCTTTGCCGCCTCTCCGGGGCAGCTTGGACCCATTAGGGTCTCCAGGCAGGATGAAAATTAGCTGCAGGCGTGCGGCGGTCCGCAAGCCCGCGATCAGTCGCTACCATGTAGAACCGGAAGTCCTCTCAAGACATTTTTTTCATTGACTAGCAGTGAGCAGCTAAGGTATGTTTGATCTCTTCCTGCCTGCCATTCATCTGGTTTAGTTTCCTCCCTTTCAACTGAAACACACTACTATATTCTTTGATGGTATTCCCAGTCCAAAACAGTAAAAGCATGCTTGGACCCTATAGTAGAGAAAGTTAGGGTTTGGCCTAATTTTGCCAATGATGTTAATATATAGTCTAGGGCTGAGAAAGACAGAACTTGGACCAAAATCATCCAGCTGGCTTTGTACCTGAGACAAAAGTAGAACTCAGGTTCTTCTGGTTTCCAGCCTGATGCCTTAACTACTACAGCAAACTAATTATCTTAGGGACATAAATACAATATAGCTATGGTGTATTCTGTTGTTGCATCATATCCACCTTATCTTGAACATTTCTTGAATGCTGAGAATGTACAAATGTCAGGTAACTCATTCCCTCCCCTGTTTCTCTCTCATCTCATTCTCACATAACTTTCAATTCATCACTTCTGATCTCCTTCGTCTCTTCCACAGTGATTAGAAACTCTGATTATGGCAAAATTCACCAATCTCTCTCCCCACCTCCTCCCCCAAGCAAGCTTGAGACCATTTAAAAGATTTTACTTTACTGATTCTCGCTGAATATGCACATGCTGGATTTAACCACTATTTGAGCGGGAGATTAAAGGATGTTTTAAACAATATCACAACCTCTTAGTGTGATGGGCTTGAAAAGACTGATTCCCACTTTCAGGATGACCTGCTTTGATTCACTGGATGTACCTTGACCCAGTTGCCTCCTGGGTCAGGAGGGGAGGAAGCACATTGAAGCCCCTGCTAGGGACACAGTCAGGAAATGAATTGCTGACAAGCATTTAAAAGAAAACCCTCACATGTCAAAATGTCCATGCATTAACTTGTTGTCCCCAGGTGATCAAGAGTATTATGCCAGTCAGTTCTTCTGTTTCAAAGTTAGTAATGTGGGAGAATGCAACTAACGATATATGCTGGGCAGATTGTGTACAAAACAGAACAAATGCAGCCAATCAAACTAGGATTTTGAGATTATGGACAGGGATAGGAATCAAGCAGAATAAACTATTTTTACATCATATTTATCCAACACATTTTAAAAGGAAACTAAAGCATGTTGACAATTTTAAGAGAGAATGCCTAGCTCAAAGTCATCCAGTTGGCTTCATGCCTAAAGTAAGACAAGAACTCACAATCAAGAAGTAAACAATACCCCAATCAAGGAACTGCCAAACAAGCTGATAGTACACAACACAATCAAAGACCACCCCCACCAACACCGACATGGCAAGCCACTAGAATATAAATTGGGGAAAAAACCCATTCCTTACTAGCACTGAAAATGTTATCTAGTTTGGGTAATGAAACATCTGCAAGAAAACCAGAAAGCTCAGAGAGCACCAAGGACCCCAAATTCACAATCTTCCAGTTTTTGGTCTGCTGCCTTTAACTACTACACCAAGCTTCTTATGTCCCTCTTTTTCATGATCTGAACCTCTCCATCCAAGTATTACTTTCTTTCCTTTTCCTCTCAATCCATTTAGCATTCTGCGACCAAACCAAGAGAATTTCATATCATTCACCCACTTATTTCACTACGCAGCTCATGCTTATCCCAACACCTGTTTTTCTGCACAAGCTTCTTATGTACCTAATTCTTGCTACATTCAGCTTACTGTTATGTTTTTCCAGACATACTCAACTTTCACTTCCATTTAACATTTCAATATAGCAAAATGGGCAGAAGCATACTCTTAACACATAGACATTTATACTTCATTTGATAAATATTCATTCATGACAATAG
>NW_015387811.1:101286-105072 GCF_001527695.2 Protobothrops mucrosquamatus | reverse complement strand
GCTTATCCCAACACCTGTTTTTCTGCACAAGCTTCTTATGTACCTAATTCTTGCTACATTCAGCTTACTGTTATGTTTTTCCAGACATACTCAACTTTCACTTCCATTTAACATTTCAATATAGCAAAATGGGCAGAAGCATACTCTTAACACATAGACATTTATACTTCATTTGATAAATATTCATTCATGACAATAGGCTACCTATTATTCACTATAATTCTACAAGTATTTGCACATCTTAACATTTCTCCGTTTTCTTATTTTAGCATGCTTTCTACCACAGTACACTAGTTATTCACCATTCACGTATATCTTGTGAACAGTCATCTAATTTTCTTCCTTGATATTTCACACATTAATTTTTTAGATCCATACTCCTTATTGCATTATACAATCTAACACTCCTCTAAATTACTTGAATTCTCAGCCAACAACACATCATTTGCATAAAGCTACATTACTGTACTTCTTTAATTCTGTCACCTCTTGTACACTTTCAAACAGAATTCTGCCGAACATATTCCAAGCAGACTTAAACTAATCGTCTTGTAGCTTTTCTATACACTCTTTTACTTTCCTTGCAGGAACAAATACAGACTTCAGACACATATGAAACAAATTGCACAGCAACTCGACAAGAAAACTACATCCATATTTTGACAATTATACAAGTACATTCTCATTACTTGCAGCTTTATAATTTTTCATAATTCTCTTAGCATTTATGACTTCCTTTTCATCAATATTTTTAGAACTAACATGCATATCATTCATTTCAATTCTACTCTTCAATATATAAATATCATTCCATGTAAATATCTAAAATACACCTTTCAGCATATGATTTTTTCATTTTTTTTCAAATACAGTCAATTATTTCATTTTTTTTCAAATACAGCTCATTATTTATGAATTCCATATTTGAGAATTTGCCTACTTGCTAAAATATATCCATAATCCAAATTCACTTTTGCATTTATTTGCAGGAATGAACAGATTGGTGAAAAAATTGAATGACCCGATGTGCGCATTCCTAGTTGAGATCAAACAAAATGATGTTCTCTCTTCCTGTTTCTTTTCTCATGTTGTAAACAGGTATTCTAGGAGCAATGACTCAGTATTCACTAATTGGGTGTCTGCAATGACTTTATATAATTACAACAAATGATGAGAATCACTGTACTTTAAATTTGATGTAGCCTCCTGATGGCTTCTTGTTTAGCCCTTTTCAATCCTTTGCCAAACTTTTTTTTTTACTTCCCTCAAAATCATTCTGCATTTTCTTTGTCTCTTTTATTTGTAACCATTCCTTCTTCTTTTTGTCTACATCCTTACAATTATCATTGTTCTTATATGTATATCTACATAGCATTCCCTGCTAACAGTAAAGACATTACTGGTCAATCTTGGCCAATTATACCACAAAATATGCAATAAAAGCCTAGACAGAATGGCTAACACTATACTATGCAAATTAGTATATCTTATCAAAATTCTGTATTGCAAAAGCAAATGGTTTCCTTCATCTCTCCCATTTGACACTAAATGCAATATAGTATATTGACACACACTCAAGTTGGCCCGTTCAAGATACGCCTAAATTAATTTTCCTTATTTTTCTTTAATTACCTGTCACATAAACTGAACTTAAGTCCAGACTACCATGACCTATTTAATCAAATGACTATCTATCTCTGACCATGGCCTTCTATCAATCTAGATATAATACAACTTAATAATATTTTTCTTACTAGGTACTGTACAAAAATACTTGGTTTCCTTAAGGAAACTCCCTTAATCAAATAATTTATAAAATTATTCTATTTTGCTCAAAATATACTAAACATTTTCTTATTTAGTGATGCAGCTTGTATAATATTTCTAAATAATTGATTGCTCAATTTGGGCAGTTGTTTCTTCTCTCTGCTTTGTTTTTCCAAACCAGGTACTTCAGGTCTTCTGAAGGACATACTCAGATGTCTAAATCTGAAGAGATAGCAAGAAATCATGTACATACACACATATACACACACTACTGGAAAGCCTATGACTCAGTGCCACACAAATGGATCTGTGAATGCCTGGTGCAATACATAATCAACAAGACACTAAAGATCTTCTTCACTCAATGGGAGTGTGGAAGACAACACTGGAAGTCAATTCAAGACAGCTCACACAAGCGGTCATCAAGTGTGGCACCAATGTGATATACTGTTACTGTTCTTCAAATAATTGAACCCCCATGCCAGTTAATCATATGGACTGAATACAGATATAAGTCCAAGAGTAGAACTACCATCAGACACCTCTTCTACCTGAGTGATATCAAGCTGTGTGCTAAGGGTGAGTGAGACATCAACTTGCCGATCCATCTGACACAGATCTACAGTGAGTCCATTGGAATGTCTTTTGGACTGGAAAAGAATGGCTGGATAGTAGTCAAGAGAGAGAAGACATTTAAGACTGATGAGGTGGAACTACCAGCAGGCCACATAGCAGACATACAGATCAGCCACAAGTAGCTTGGTATCCCATAGGAACAACGATGAGGAAGCAAGGAAAGCAACAACATCCAAGAATCACAAAAGGTTAAGACAGGCCCTGAACAACCAGTTCAATGAGAAGAACAAGATCCACACCATCAACATGGATGTCCTGCCAATCATCAGATACTCTACCATATAGTGAGCTGGACAAAGGAGGACATAGAGGCTGCTGATGTG
This sequence comes from Protobothrops mucrosquamatus, assembly GCF_001527695.2. Lineage (NCBI taxonomy): Eukaryota > Metazoa > Chordata > Lepidosauria > Squamata > Viperidae > Protobothrops > Protobothrops mucrosquamatus. Next base: position 102,346 of record NW_015387811.1, on the reverse strand, counting down.
AAGGCCTGAAAGCTCCTCACAATGTATGGAAGTTTCCACACCAAGGGACCTACCACACTAATCAGAACCCAAGGTGCAGATTATTCATAGAGGCCTCAGAGACAGTCCAACACTTAGAAGCAGTATGAAAGATGCTGGCAGAAAGGGCATGCACTAACCAGCCCAATCAGATATCAGGCACTGTGTACAGGAATATCTGCAGAGTGTATGGAACAGACCCTCCCAAGACAAAATGGGAGATTCCACAGAAGGTTGTATAGCATAAGAAGGCCAACATCCTGTGCGGCTTCCAAATCCAGTCAGGCAGGTACTGACCAATCAGACAGACATTGTGGTAGCAGACAAGGATCAGAAGACACAATGACGATAGATGTAGACATAGCAACATGAGGAATGAGTATGAGCAGTTGGAGAAGTACTAGGGCCCGAAGGAGGAACTAGACCCAATGTGGAAAGTAAAAGACAAAATGATGGTAGAGCACTCAAGGCTGTGACTCCTAAGCTGGGAGAATGGCTCCAACAGATCCCAGGAACAATATGTGTAGCACACAACAAAAGAGTGCAGTGCTAGGAACAGCTAAGATACTGCACAAAACCCCCAAACTCCCAGACTTCTGGTAGAGGATCCAAGATTGAGGAAGATACATACCACCCATAGAGGTGAGAAGAGAATATATATATATATAGCACATGATATTGTAAAACAATGAGCAGTTCCTGTTATTTTACTTCAGTCATTTATTTGTGATGGAAGTTCCTCCTGCTGACAGCTTATGAATAAATAATGTCATGTTTCACTTCCTACCATTAGGTGGCAGCGTGGTAACTGGTGGTCACAAGGACTGTTCTGCACAGAAGGAATGCCAAATGACAAGCTGGGTTGTGACTTATACGTCTCTGTTCTTCAGGTATCATACAAATCTCTCCCCACCACACCATTACTGCCGAGGATCAACTGCTCCTCACACCCAAGGGATCAAATAAATATGTGGAGCTGAAGCCAAGGTCTCATGATTCCCACGTTTCCTTTCCACTCCCATCACCATTCTTTCAAATGGAA
>NW_015387811.1:90393-100991 GCF_001527695.2 Protobothrops mucrosquamatus | reverse complement strand
TGCCAAATGACAAGCTGGGTTGTGACTTATACGTCTCTGTTCTTCAGGTATCATACAAATCTCTCCCCACCACACCATTACTGCCGAGGATCAACTGCTCCTCACACCCAAGGGATCAAATAAATATGTGGAGCTGAAGCCAAGGTCTCATGATTCCCACGTTTCCTTTCCACTCCCATCACCATTCTTTCAAATGGAACGTCACTGTTTCCTTCTGTGTTTAATATCTTTCAATGCCATTTCTCTATTCCTGTTACTTAAATAATAAACGTATTTGTAAAAGGGCTCCATTATTTTCACACCTTTGGTCTCTGCAGCAATGGATTGATTCATAGAACATCACCAGTCAATCTCCATAAAAAATGAAATGTGTAACAAGCTGTTAAAGAGTCAGGCTGACTGTGACCAAATACAAACAAAACACATACATACTCACATTATAATACCGATTGTCTGAATGAAGTATCTGAATGAAATTAGGTGATTTAATTAGAGATACCAGATCTGGGCTGCAAAAATCCAGGCAACCAATAGTTGGCAGAAAGGAAACATTATTTGACATGAAAAACAGTTTAATTGTTAAATGAGTCCACAAATGAAATGAACTTTTCCACTCTGGACAATAACATCTACTGCAATAGGTCTTAACAAATGTTGAAAATACAGATAATCCTCAACTTACCACCATTTATTTAATGATCGTTACAAGTTAAGATGGCACTAAGAAAAAAGTGACTTACAAGTGGTCCTCACACTTATAAGACCATTGCAGCGTTCCTGTGGTCCTGTGATCAAAATTCAGGCACTTGGCAACTGGCATGTACTTACATGGTTGCAGCATCCCAGGGTCACATGACTCCCTTTTGCAACATCCTAGGGCAGTGACGGCGAACTATTTAGAGACCAAGTGCCCAAAATCCGCTCCGCCCCCTGCCCCCCCACCCCCCGCTCCGCCCCCACTCTGCCCTGCCCCGCCTGCCCGCCGCAGATCGCCCAAGGGCCTAGCAGTGCCATGGCGGCCTAGCAGTGCCATGGCGGCCACACCCTCTACCCATGCCCCGCAGCATCAACTGCGAGTGATGGGACATGAGGGAGGAGTCTTGTCCCTGCTGCCCGGCTGCCATGTGCTTGGCTGTGCTGCTCTGTGCGGGCCGCATCCAGGAGCGACTCTCCTCTGGGGTGGCTGCTGGTGAGGAGGGGGCCACAGGGGGAGGCAGGGCTGGGGTGACGGCACGCGTGTCCACAGAGAGGGCTCCGAGTGCGGCCTTTGGCATGCGTGCCATAGGTTCGCCACCACTGTCCTAGGGTTCTTCTAACAAGCAAAGTCAGTGGGGGAAGCTGGATTCACTTAATGACCATGGTGGCTGACTTAAGCACAGGGAAAAAAAAGTTGTAAAATTGGGCACGACTCACATAAGATCACATCACTTTGCAAGCTCTACAGGAAGTTCCTGTGGTTGTAAGTGGAGGACCACTTGTACTGTATCTTCCATGAATAAGGACACCATTTCAGGCTCTCAAACATGAGGTCCTACAAGAATCTGTACAAGACTGTGTCAGAGCCACCGATGCCACTAGCAAGGTCAGAAAACTGAACACCACTGTACACTTACAGGCCGTGGAGTGGAGATCCAGTTAAGGGGTCTTCCAGCCAGGTCATGCAAGCCGTGCCCTAAGACCCCTTGTGCCTGCTTGCTGTCAGGCACCTTGGCAGGCCCTGCTTTGAAGTGGCTGGGAGGATGAGGGCCAAGTCTGGCTGCCCTTCTGCAAAGGGTCCCTGATGGGCAAGAAATGGGAAGAAGAGGAGAATGCAAGAGCTCTCTACTAAATGAATGCTCCAACACTGGAAGTTTTGAGAAGAGACTGGACAGCCATTTGTCTGAAATGGTATAAGGTTTCCTAGAAGAAGGTTGGACTAGAAGACTTCTAAGGTCCCTTCCAACTCTATTATTATTATTATTATTATTATTATTATTATTATTATTATTATTATTATTATTATTATTATTATTATTATTATTATTATTATGGATCATCGCACAGTCAGCCAGATGTTCAGACTGGATTTGGCATTTTGTCTACCTATCGAGTCCTTACCCAGGACCTGGGATAGGCAGATGTGGATGTTTGATGGTATTACAGATATCGTCGCAGGATGGAAGCAGTTCCTAGTAAGGCCACCTTTTGTAATTGACTAATAGCAAATTTGTTATTATTATTATTATTATTATTATTATTATTATTATTATTATTATTATTATTATTATTATTATTATTCAAGGAGAGAGGAAAGAAGGAGAAAAAGAGAAAAGAAAAAGTTTTCTCTTCTCATAAGGAGAGAGGATAAAAAGGAAAGCACAGTTTGGGCAGCTCCCAGTGGGATGGTTGCCTAGACTTTATCCTCCTAGATATAATCCTGGGATAAATATTATGTATCAGCCCAGTCGTAAATCCAAATGTTGGTGTTCTAGTTAATTAAAAAAAAGGCTGTCAGCTAAGTGGCCAAAAGATAATGTGTTTTGTAGCTCTATTTCATAAGCTGCTGATAAAAGATTTCTTTCCTTAATGAGTTTATGTTTGATGGCACAATACAATATGCCTTGTTTCCTTTGTTTCTGACTCACTCAAGAGCTTTGCTTCCCTGTATGACAAGATTTCAGTGTTGCTGCACTTAGGCTAACAAACAAGCCTTGTATGACACTTGTGATGATTTGAGCTGGAGAACCCAGATACTGTTCATAATTCTGTTAAGGTGACAGTGCACAACGCACCAACCCACATCAAGTTATCCCGATCTGGGATAACTACCAGCCAGTATTGTTTTAATAAGAAAAGATTTTTTATTAGTGAATTTAACAAACCAAAATAATACAGTTAGAAAGTGTGTGAGAACATACATATACATTAAAATATGAATGAAAGGTTTTGAAAAGGGGGAAAGAAGAAGAAAGATCCCTGTAAAATAGTTCGGTCCTTTGGCATGTTTTTAAGTCTAAACCAGGGATCCCCAACCTTGGCAACTTTAAGACCTGTGGACTTCAACTCCCAGAATTCCCCAGCCAGCATGGGGAATTCTGGGAGTTGAAGTCCATAGGTCTTAAAATTGCCAAGGCTGGAGACCCCTGGTCTAGACCACATAGAAACAGACTGCTCCATCTTCTCATTTCTACCATATAAAGTTATTTCAAAACAAACATGTCTCTTGGACCACTCTTCAGGATCTAGTCCTTTCTTTCACCTGCTTAGGACCAGCAGTATCCACAGGAACATGTCACTTTCATCACAGTAACAAAGCTGGCATTATAATGTTGCAACACAAAATCCAATCCTTTGGGGCATTTGTGCAGTGTTGTCATACATGGGCAGAGCTTGGCCATGACACTGAAACCCTGCTAACATCAGTCTGATCTCCTTTATTGTCTCCCTTCCCATCTTATTAGGATAATTCTTTCAGCTGATTCCCCAAGATCAATAAACCAGGGTTCTACATTAAATCTCAGATTCCATATTTTGGAATGCAGGCCAACATCACCCCTACATCTTTGATGAACTATTTTTTTTTCCCTTCAAAGTCATGTATAACTTGAGAGCCAAATCCAAAAATGAGCTACAAAGGAACACCACCTGGAAACGAAGACAATTGTCAGACCTGCCTCAACTTGGTCTTCTAAGGAAAAACGATCCTTATCTCCATTTGTTGAGAAAGGTATAGTTTACTAGAAATCAAGTGAATTACACTAGTGCAAAGCCAGAACTAAGGGTTTGCCCACCACATTTTCGCAGTTAACTTTCTTCCCTTTGTCCCTTTCCCATTGCTTGTCTCTCTTTGCCCAAAGTGATGTTTTGGAAATGGTCACTCTACGTGTTGGCCTTCTTCTTCCAGGAAAACAAGCCTTAAAGACTTGGTTGGTTCCCACACAGACCTGTTCTCACAGTTCAGTTTCACTTTCCCCCAAGCCCTCACCCTCCCTTCCAGCCTCTCCCCAGAGTTCATGGCAGACTGGCAGTGAGGTGGTAGTTCTGACAACAGTATTGAAACATTTTAAGATACGACTAGTGAATATTTTTATACTATTGGTCAATGGAAATATAGCATAAATCCCCAAGTATAATGACATAAATGGTCAGACTTGCTGAAACTCTAATTTGGAAATAAAAGTGAACATCCCTAGTAGAAGATAGATCCATATGGCTAAGTATTAATTATTTCGTATTGCTAAGATTTTGTAAATATATTGCATATACCTAGGATGCAGGCATGTACATAATAGTATGACGATAGTATGACAACACTGATGGTGTTGCCTTTATCCTTACCAAGGAATGCTACAGGTGTGACTGTAACTGGTAACCTAGTCATACCTTCTCTACCTTACTGGCAAAAATATTATATGAAAACCTAGACTGGGAGGGTCCAACTTTGGAAACTTTAAACCTGTGGATTTCAATTCCCAAAATTTCCCAGCTAGTCCACAAGTCCTAAAAAGTTGCCAAGGTTTGACCTTCCTGACCTAGACTGATTAAAACCATGATTGATAGTAGAGATCAGTCTCTATGGGTCCATTTGATGAAGACCATGGCATATAGAAGAATGTTTTTTTTTAATCTAAGAGGAGTAAATGTTGGGATTTTATGAATAAGTATTTTTATTGTGCTTTGTTTATTGTTGTTTAGCAATCAGATTTCTCCAGGATTTGAGTGGCTTCTAAGGATGGTAAAATAAATAAGTAGGTTAAAAAGCATGAATTAATAAATAAAATTAAATGAATTAACAATAGTTTGTATGCTGTATCTGTGAAATAAATAGAAAGGGGAAAGATCAATCCATAAGCTGATGATACTTGCATGTTACATTCTAGTAAGTGGTGATAACAACTGAAAAAATTAGTTTGGGGAAAAACTACGCAACATTTTGAATGAACATCAGCTATGGGAAAAATTATTCTTCTAGCTGACATGAATGGAAGAAGATGTGAGGGCACAGAAAATGTTATTGGACCACAGGGACCAAAAATGAATGACAATGGTGATTGATGAGTATCTTTAGAAAAAGGTCTGCTTGTTTTGGATATATAGCTTAAACATAAGTCTATTCATATGAACACATGGCAAAAGAATGAAAATTAATCTAAAAATACAAATGATTGTTTATGGAGTGTTTATGATGTTTATTGATTAAGACCAATTCAGCTTATGACTGCAATTACTTACAATGGAAATTGAGGCTACACAACTGAGTGGAAAGTTGTGGGAAAGTTGTGGAAAAGCCTGACCTAGAAAATTCTTTCTGTGTCTCTTGATGACTCACACCAGTTCAAATGATCTACAGGTAAAAGTTTCTGAAAGGCTGTGCAGATCATGTTAAGGAAGCAGAATGAGTCGCTTTGTCCCTCAGCAGGGTGGTGTAAATATTGCTGCCACTTTCGGAGATGTGCCACATGGTGGTCTGTTCCAGCACTCTAGAAGGCCTCTGGGGCTGTGCAAAAGGTAAGTGAGGAGGAGGGTATTTGGCCTGGTGGGACCCAGTGGGAGTGGGAAAAGGCCTGTGAGGATCAAGGCACAGGAAATGGAGCATGGTGTGTCTTGAGGATGAGGCCTTGGGAGAGCATGGCCAAGTGAGCCTGGGTCTTTGCTAGGCCTCCAAGAGCTTCCCCCACCCCTGAGGCACCCCATGTTCCATTTAATGATCTACACATTCATTTAAAAATTCACTGGGGAGAGCAGGATGGGGAGATTATTAAGTGAGACTCTTCTTTAATGATGATTGTGACATGTGACCATAATGGGCAGGCTTCATTACAGTCGCATCTGGAGAACTATCTCTACATAGCCTAATAACATCTGGTAGGAGTAATGATTGCACACTGTTTAATGTGTGACAAATGGCTATATTGTAAATATGGTAGGTTTTTTTCCTAGAAAATTAAAAAGGTATCTAGAGTAGAGAAACTTTCTCTTTTAGATGGGACATTTTGTAATCCAACAGCTAGACAATAATATCCTTTCCTCTGCAGAATGAACATTACTTCCTAAAGTGGCTATCTTAATGTAAAGAACACTTTCAAAGACAAATGGTAACCCCATTAAAATCCCATCATGATTTTTTAAGGCTGCTCTCTTCTGTTTCAAAACTGCAGAATTCCACTGGCAACTGGATCGACACAAGCAGATTCCTTCTTTAAATGCAATAACATAACCCATACTATGATGGATGAAGAAACACATTAAGGACTTAGAAAAAGAATGAATAGGAAAAATGGTAGAAAAGTCCTTTTAAACTGGGAGAAGGCAAATATTCATGTTTAAAAGGAGAAATGATAAAGTAAAAATATTTCATACACATAATTCTGATTCTATGATGAGTACAAGCCTGGAAGACAGATTATAATTTAACAGTGGTTAGCTCCTGGAGAACTCTAATACCATTGGAGAACATAAATTAGAAGCAATAAAGGAGAAAGTAATATAACATTCTTATCAATCAAACTACTGCAAATACTATTATTTATTAAACCAGTTCATGGTTCATGCACATTTCTAAATGATAATAAACTTAAACTGGTGAAAATGCAGTGAAAAGTATTGTTCATTTGTCACACTAGGAAATTTTCAAATTGGGAGAGGAAACAGAATATCACAGAATTCTTTGTTTTAAAAAGATTTTAAAAAGCAAGCTGAGATATAGCTTTCATATTTGGAATGTGCTAGATCTGGAGGGCACACAATCAAATTAACATGACTCAGCTTTTAAAGGATGAACAGGAAATATTTTTTGAATTGTTCACTGTTATTCTTCATAACTGAGTTATATATTCTTTGAAGACAGGAATTTCAGTAATTTTAAAACAAAGATAATTGAAGCATATTAATTTTCAGTATGGCTAACCTCTCCATATTGAAACTGATCAGTTATTATTTCCCCCCCCCCATTTTTATGCAATTAAAAAAAATAGATAAATAGGAAGGTTGTAAATCTCTCCTTGATTACAGTGATGATGGGTGCTTCTTTGGAGGACCTAAAGCAGTGTTCCTCAACCTTGGGCACTTGAAGTCCCACATCTTTAAGCTGCCAAGGTTAAGGGCAGGTTGTGGGCAGATCATTCTGGAGAAGATCTGTGTGATCCCTTAGTCAATACTGATCTGATGGCACATTATCAATGAAATCCAAACTCTCCACAGGTCAAGCTGGTGATTGCATCCATGCAGTTTTTTTGGGCAGTGTGTAGAAACAATCTTCCAGGACTTTAAAAAAAATATATGATCCATCCATCTAATCAGTGGACCTGATATCTGAAGTGATCCCCGATTCAAATGCTAACCTTGGCTTACCTTGCTTAACTGCCAAGATCAGTCAAGTTCCGCTAGATGCCCAAGTACAAAATACATGTATATATGTCTCACCCAAGAAGATGCATCTATATAGAAAGAAGCAGATGCAAAATTAAGAGTGACCAGAAAACATAATTTCACACTGCTACATTGCATGTTAGGTTTGAAGCTGGAAGGAACTTTTGCTCGTGCCCAACTTGAAGGCATCTGTAAACAAACTGAAAATACTAGTTCATGAGAAGATCAGTTTTATTAGCACTTGGATGTTAAATTTATTCTGGAGTCTTTGGACTTTGTAGTACACAACATTCATATGGTCATTCTTACTACATGGTTTAAACAAAATTAACATTTAAAATTTAATGTTTTCTGTGGTCAGATAACAATCTCTCTCTCTCTCTTTCTCTCTCTCTCTCTCTCTCCCTCCCTCCCTCTCTCCCTCCCTCCCTCTCTCTCTCTCTTTCTCTCTCTCTAAGAATTGATTTAATCTAAAACTATTCCTTTCCTGTAAATAATTCTTAATTTATTTGAAGGTATGAGACAGATTGTTGTCTTACTGAAATAGCTAACCTGTTTTCAGATTCAGTCTCTTCACTGACCATTGGACAATAGCTTCTAAGAGGCGCTGACATTTTGATGGACTGGGAAGTATTAAAGTGTGGTTGATCTCATTTTAGTTTAGAGATGTTTAGTAAATACATTGTCTCACTACAATACCAAGCAGTAGCTAAACACTTGAACAACCAATTAAGCAAAACAGAAAATGCAGAAAAATCAACAGTTTTATGTATTCCTCAAATTGATGATTTGCCCTTTAGAGGTTTTGGAATACAACTCTAATCCAACACATCTGGAAGAAACTGATAAAGGATCAGAAAGGAAAATTTTGAATATTTAATTAAAGTAGAATGAAACTCTATTTCCTATTTGCAGTTCCTCAGTCTTAACCAATTCCTCATCCCTGTCCAAAGTAAAGCAAAAGGACTTTTTACAGCTATTTGTCTTCCAGAAAAGTACTTAAAGCTTTTGGCAACACAAAGAGATGAAAACTCAAGTTCAAGTAGAAATAACTAGCCATTTCAATCCATCACTGTCTCAGCTAAATGAATCACAAAAGGCAGAGCATTCAATCNTGCCAAATGACAAGCTGGGTTGTGACTTATACGTCTCTGTTCTTCAGGTATCATACAAATCTCTCCCCACCACACCATTACTGCCGAGGATCAACTGCTCCTCACACCCAAGGGATCAAATAAATATGTGGAGCTGAAGCCAAGGTCTCATGATTCCCACGTTTCCTTTCCACTCCCATCACCATTCTTTCAAATGGAATGTCACTGTTTCCTTCTGTGTTTAATATCTTTCAATGCCATTTCTCTATTCCTGTTACTTAAATAATAAACGTATTTGTAAAAGGGCTCCATTATTTTCACACCCTTGGTCTCTGCAGCAATGGATTGATTCATAGAACATCACCAGTCAATTTCCATAAAAAATGAAATGTGTAACAAGCTGTTAAAGAGTCAGGCTGACTGTGACCAAATACAAACAAAACACATACATACTCACATTATATAATACCGATTGTCTGAATGAAGTATCTGAATGAAATTAGGTGATTTAATTAGAGATACCAGATCTGGGCTGCAAAAATCCAGGCAACCAATAGTTGGCAGAAAGGAAACATTATTTGACATGAAAAACAGTTTAATTGTTAAATGAGTCCACAACTGAAATGAACTTTTCCACTCTGGACAATAACATCTACTGCAATAGATAATCCTCAACTTACCACCATTTATTTAATAATCGTTGCAAGTTAAGATGGCATTAAAAAAAAAGTGACTTACAAGTGGTCCTCACACTTATAAGACCTTGCAGCATTCCTGTGGTCCTGTGATCAAAATTCAGGCACTTGGCATGTACAACTGGCATGTACTTACATGGTTGCAGCATCCCAGGGTCACATGACTCCCTTTTGCAACATCCTAGGGCAGTGATGGCGAACTATTTAGAGACCGAGTGCCCAAAATCCGCTCCACCCCCCTGACCCCCCACCCCCCCTCCGCCCCCACTCTGCCCTGCCCCGCCTGCCCGCAGGGCCACCCACCACCTCCATGGCCCACCGCAGATCGCCCAGGGGCCTAGCAGTGCCATGGCGGCCACACCCTCCACCCATGCCCCGCAGCATCAACTGCGAGTGATGGGACATGAGGGAGGAGTCTTGTCCCTGCTGCCCGGCTGCCATGTGCTTGGCTGTGCTGCTCTGTGCGGGCCGCATCCGGGAGCGACTCTCCTCTGGGGTGGCTGCTGGTGAGGAGGGGGCCACAGGGGGAGGCAGGGCTGGGGCGACGGCACGCGTGTCCACAGAGAGGGCTCCGAGTGCTGCCTTTGGCATGCGTGCCATAGGTTCACCACCACTGTCCTAGGGTTCTTCTAACAAGCAAAGTCAGTGGGGAAAGCTGGATTCACTTAATGACCATGGTGGTTGACTTAAGCACCAGGGGAAAAAAAGTTGTAAAATTGGGCACGACTCACATAAGATCACATCACTTAGCAAGCTCTACAGGAAGTTCCTGTGGTTGTAAGTGGAGGACCACCTGTACTGTATCTTCCATGAATAAGGACACCGTTTCAGGCTCTCAAACATGAGGTCCTACAAGAATCTGTACAAGACTGTGTCAGAGCCACCGATGCCACCAGCAAGGTCAGAAAACTGAACACCACTGTAGACTTACAGGCCGTGGAGTGGAGATCCAATTAAGGGGTCTTCCAGCCAGGTCATGCAAGCCGTGCCCTAAGACCCCTTGTGCCTGCTTGCTGTCAGGCACCTTGGCAGGCCCTGCTTTGAAGTGGCTGGGAGGAGGAGGGCCAAGTCTGGCTGCCCTTCTGCAAAGGGTCCCTGATGGGCAAGGAATGCGAAGAAGAGGAGAATGCAAGAGCTCTCTACTAAATGAATGCTCCAACACTGGAGGTTTTGAGAAGAGACTGGACAGCCATTTGTCTGAAATGGTATAAGGTTTCCTAGAAGAAAGTTGGACTAGAAGACTTCTAAGGTCCCTTCCAACTCTATTATTATTATTATTATTATTATTATTATTATTATTATTATTATTATTATTATTATTATTATTATTATTATTATTATTATTATTATTATTATTATTATTATTATGGATCATTGCACAGTCAGCCAGATGTTCAGACTGGATTTGGCATTTTGTCTACCTATCGAGTCCTTACCCAGGACCTGGGATAGGCAGATGTGG
>NW_015387811.1:84994-86960 GCF_001527695.2 Protobothrops mucrosquamatus | reverse complement strand
TTCTGCTGCATACCACCTCTCGGGGCTCCACACCCCTTCATCGAGGTAGGCCCCTGAGATGGTACTGGGCCAGGCCTGCGCGAGGGGGGAATCGCGCAGGACCAGCAGATCTGTCCTGGAATACATCACCAAGCAAAGCGATGAGTCCGGCTGCAGGAAACCCAAGAAATGGGGGGAGAAGCATAGTCCTCGTGAAGTCTATTAATCCATTTAGGAAGCCGCTAGGCCGCGTCCCTCGCCTCACAGGCCATGGCCAGGCCACCAGATCTTCCAGGCCAAAGCCAGGCCGCGCACCCTCACCGTCAGATCTTTCCCTCAGGCCGAAAAGCCGGGCCGTCAAGGCGTCAGGCCGCCAGGCCGCAGGGGCGTCGGGGGATCAGGCCGCACCCCTCCCCAACTAGGCCGCGCCCCTCAACACCCCCAACCGCCAGGCCACGGCCGGGTCGCCAGGTCTTCTCCAGGCCGCGCCATCCTCGCCCACCGCCGGGTTGCTAGGCCGCACCCCCAGCTCAGGCCGAGGCCCAAGAAACCGGGGAGCTCAGCCGAACCCCGGGGGCTCAGGAAGACCGGGGGCGACCGGTGAGTAATCCCTCCCGGCCGCCGGAGGACCTGGCACCCTAAATCAGGGTCCTACGACCCTCCGAGGCTTCTCCATTCCTGCCGCCAGCTCCGCTCCCTACGGAGCTGCATCCGGCCGATCCGCCATTGTTTTAATAAGAAAAGATTTTTTATTAGTGAATTTAACAAACCAAAATAATACAGTTAGAAAGTGTGTGAGAACATACATATACATTAAAATATGAATGAAAGGTTTTGAAAAGGGGGAAAGAAGAAGAAAGATCCCTGTAAAATAGTTCAGTCCCTTGGCATGTTTTTAAGTCTAGACCAGGGGTCCCCAACCTTGGCAAATTTATGACCTGTGGACTTCAACTCCCAGAATTCCCCATGCTGGCTAGGGAATTCTGGGAGTTGAAGTCCACAGGTCTTAAAGTTGCCAAGGTTGGGGACCCCTGGTCTAGACCATATAGAAACAGACTGCTCCATCTTCTTATTTCTACCATATAAAGTTATTTCAAAACAAACATGTATCTTGGACCACTCTTCAGGATCTAGTTTTTTCTTTCACCTGCTTAGGACCAGCAGTATCCACAGGAACATGTCACTTTCATCACAGTAACAAAGTTGGCATTATAATGTTGCAACACAAAATCTAATCCTTTGGGGCATTTGTGCAGTGTTGTCATACATGGGCAGAGCTTGGCCATGACACTGAAACCCTGCTAACATCAGTCTGATCTCCTTTATTGTCTCCCTTCCCATCTTATTAGGATAATTCTTTCAGCTGATTCCCCAAGATCAATAAACCAGGGTTCTACATTAAATCTCAGATTCCATATTTTGGAATGCAGGCCAACATCACCCCTACATCTTTGATGAACTATTTTTTTCCCCTTCAAAGTCATGTATAACTTGAGAGCCAAATCCAAAAATGAGCTACAAAGGAACACCACCTGGAAACGAAGACAATTGTCAGACCTGCCTCAACTTGGTCTTCTAAGGAAAAACGATCCTTATCTCTATTTGTTGAGAAAGGTATAGTTTACTAGAAATCAAGTGAATTACACTAGTGCAAAGCCAGAACTAAGGGTTTGCCCACCACATTTTCGCAGTTAACTTTCTTCCCTTTGTCCCTTTCCCATTGCTTGTCTCTCTTTGCCCAAAGCGATGTTTTGGAAATGGTCACTCTACGTGTTGGCCTTCTTCTTCCAGGGGGACAGAGGTCGACTCCTAGGCCCCTAACTTGTGGGGTGCCTCAGGGGTCGGTCCTCTCTCCCCTACTGTTCAATATTTATGTGAAGCCGCTGGGAGAGATCATTCGGGGCTTTGGGGTGGAGTTCCACCAGTACGCTGATGATACTCAGCTGTACATCTCCACCCCAGGTCACCCCAACGATGCCCTTGACGT
>NW_015387811.1:47693-84147 GCF_001527695.2 Protobothrops mucrosquamatus | reverse complement strand
TGGCTTTTTCAGCAAGCGGGACTGACCTAGGGTGAATTTTAAATAGGGATAATTTTTAATGATTTTTAATAAGAGACACAGCTACAAATATTTGGTTTTAATTGGCTTTTATTGGGGAAATGTGCTATGTTGTTTTAATATGCTGTGAGCCGCCCTGAGTCCCGTGGGGAGAAGGGCGGCATATAAGTCTTAAAATAAAATAAAATAAATAATAAAAACAAGCCTTAAAGACTTGGTTGGTTCCCACACAGACCTGTTCTCACAGTTCAGTTTCACTTTCCCCCAAGCCCTCACCCTCCCTTCCAGCCTCTCCCCAGAGTTCATGGCAGACTGGCAGTGAGGTGGTAGTTCTGACAACAGTATAAACATTTTAAGATACGACTAGTGAATATTTTTATACTATTGGTCAATGGAAATATAGCAGAAATCCCCAAGTACAATGACATAAATGGTCAGACTTGCTGAAACTCTAATTTGGAAATAAAAGTGAACATCCCTAGTAGAATATAGATCCATATGGCTAAGTATTAATTATTTTGTGTTGCTAAGATTTTGTAAATATATTGCATATACCTAGGATGCAGGCATGTACATAATAGTATGACAATAGTATGACAACACTGATGGTGTTGCCTTACCAAGGAATGCTACAGGTGTGATTGTAACTGGTAACCTAGTCATACCTTCTCTACCTTACTGGCAAAAATATTGTATGAAAACCTAGACTGGGAGGGTCCAACTTTGGAAACTTTAAACCTGTGGATTTCAATTCCCAAAATTCCCCAGCTAGTCCACAAGTCCTAAAAAGTTGCCAAGGTTTGACCTTCCTGACCTAGACTGATTAAAACCATAATTGATAGTAGAGATCAGTCTCTATGGGTCCATTTGGTGAAGACCATGGCATATAGAAGAATGTTTTTTTAAAATCTAAGAGGAGTAAATGTTGGGATTTTATGATTAAGTATTTTTATTGTGCTTTGTTTATTGTTGTTTAGCAATCAGATTTCTCCAGGATTTGAGTGGCTTCTAAGGATGGTAAAATAAATAAGTAGGTTAAAAAGCATGAATTAATAAATAAAATTAAATGAATTAACAATAGTTTGTATGCTGTATCTGTGAAATAAATAGAAAGGGGAAAGATCAATCCATAGGCTGATGATACTTGCATGTTACATTCTAGTAAGTGGTGATAACAACTGAAAAGATTAGTTTGGGGAAAAACTACGCAACATTTTGAATGAACATCAGCTATGGGAAAAATTATTCTTCTAGCTGACATGAATGGAAGAAGATGTGAGGGCACAGAAAATGTTATTGGACCACAGGGACCAAAAATGAATGACAATGGTGATTGATGAGTATCTTTAGAAAAAGGTCTGCTTGTTTTGGATATATAGCTTAAACATAAGTCTATTCATATGAACACATGGCAAAAGAATGAAAATTAATCTAAAAATACAAATGATTGTTTATGGAGTGTTTATGATGTTTATTGATTAAGACCAATTCAGCTTATGACTGCAATTACTTACAATGGAAATTGAGGCTACACAACTGAGTGGAAAGTTGTGGGAAAGCCTGACCTAGAAAATTCTTTCTGTGTCTCTTGATGACTCACACCAGTTCAAATGATCTACAGGTAGAAGTTTCTGAAAGGCTGTGCAAATCATGTTAAGGAAGCAGAATGAGTCGCTTTGTCCCTCAGCAGGATGGTGTAAATATTGCTGCCACTTTCGGAGATGTGCCACATGGTGGTCTGTTCCAGCACTCTGGAAGGCCTCTGGAGCTGTGCAAAAGGTGAGTGAGGAGGAGGGTATTTGGCCTGGTGGGACCCAGTGGGAGTGGGAAAAGGCCTGTGAGGATCAAGGCACAGGAAATGGAGCATGGTGTGTCTTGAGGGTGAGGCCTTGGGAGAGCATGGCCAAGTGAGCCTGGGTCTTTGCTAGGCCTCCAAGAGCTTCCCCCACCCCTGAGGCACCCCATGTTCCATTTAATGATCTACACATTCATTTAAAAATTCACTGGGGAGAGCAGGATGGGGAGATTATTAAGTGAGACTCTTCTTTAATGATGATTGTGACATCTGACCATAATGGGCAGGCTTCATTACAGTCGCATCTGGAGAACTATCTCTACATAGCCTAATAACATCTGGTAGGAGTAATGATTGCACACTGTTTAATGTGTGACAAATGGCTATATTGTAAATATGTTAGGTTTTTTTCCTAGAAAATTAAAAAGGTATCTAGAGTAGAGAAACTTTCTCTTTTAGATGGGACATTTTGTAATCCAACAGCTAGAGAATAATATCCTTTCCTCTGCAGAATGAACATTACTTCCTAAAGTGGCTATCTTAATGTAAAGAACACTTTCAAAGACAAATGGTAACCCCATTAAAGTCCCATCATGATTTTTTAAGGCTGCTCTCTTCTGATTCAAAACTGCAGAATTCCACTGGCAACTGGATCGACACAAGCAGATTCCTTATTTAAATGCAATAACATAACCCATACTATGATGGATGAAGAAACACATTAAGGACTTAGAAAAAGAATGAATAGGAAAAATGGTAGAAAAGTCCTTTTAAACTGGGAGAAGGCAAATATTCATGTTTAAAAGGGGAAATGATAAAGTAAAAATATTTCATACACATAATTCTGATTCTATGATGAGTACAAGCCTGGAAGACAGATTATAATTTAACAATGGTTAGCTCCTGGAGAACTCTGATACCATTGGAGAACATAAATTAGAAGCAATAAAGGAGAAAGTAATATAACATTCTTATCAATCAAACTACTGCAAATACTATTATTTATTAAACCAGTTCATGGTTCATGCACATTTCTAAATGATAATAAACTTAAACTGGTGAAAATGCAGTGAAAAGTATTGTTCATTTGTCACACTAGGAAGTTTTCAAATTGGGAGAGGAAACAGAATATCACAGAATTCTTTGTTTTAAAAAGATTTTAAAAAGCAAGCTGAGATATAGCTTTCATATTTGGAATGTGCTAGATCTGGAGGGCGCACAATCAAATTAACATGACTCAGCTTTTAAAGGATGAACAGGAAATATTTTTTGAATTGTTCACTGTTATTCATAACTGAGTTATATATTCTTTGAAGATAGGAATTTCAGTAATTTTAAAACAAAGATAATTGAAGCATATTAATTTTCAGTATGGCTAACCTCTGCATATTGAAACTGATCAGTTATTATTTCTCCCCCATTTTTATGCAATTAAAAAAAATAGATAAATAGGAAGGTTGTAAATCTCTCCTTGATTGCAGTGATGATGGATGCTTCTTTGGAGGACCTAAAGCAGTGTTCCTCAACCTTGGGCACTTGAAGTCCCACATCTTTAAGCTGCCAAGGTTAAGGGCAGGTTGTGGGCAGATCATTCTTGAGAAGATCTGTGTGATCCCTTAGTCAATACTGATCTGATGGCACATTATCAATGAAATCCAAACTCTCCACAGGTCAAGCTGCAGTTTTTTTGGGCAGTGTGTAGAAACAATCTTCCAGGACTTTAAAAAAAAAATATGATCCATCCATCTAATCAGTGGACCTGATATCTGAAGTGATCCCCGATTCAAATGCTAACCTTGGCTTACCTTGCTTAGCTGCCAAGATCAGTCAAGTTCCGCTAGATGCCCAAGTACAAAATACATGTATATATGTCTCACCCAAGAAGATGCATCTATATAGAAAGAAGCAGATACAAAATTAAGAGTGACCAGGAAACATAATTTCACACTGCTACATTGCATGTTAGGTTTGAAGCTGGAAGGAACTTTTGCTCGTGCCCAACTTGAAGGCATCTGTAAACAAACTGAAAATACTAGTTCATGAGAAGATCAGTTTTATTAGCACTTGGATGTTAAATTTATTCTGGAGTCTTTGGACTTTGTAGTACACAACATTCATATGGTCATTCTTACTACATGGTTTAAACAAAATTAACATTTAAAATTTAATGTTTTCTGTGGCCAGGTAACAATCTCTCTCTCTCTCTCTCTCTCTCTCTCTTTCTCTCTCTCTCTCTCTCTCTCTCTCTCTCTCTCTCTCTAAGAATTGATTTAATCTAAAACTATTCCTTTCCTGTAAATAATTCTTAATTTATCTGAAGGTATGAGACAGATTGTTGTCTTACTGAAATAGCTAACCTGTTTTCAGATTCAGTCTCTTCACTGACCATTGGACAATAGCTTCTAAGAGGCGCTGACATTTTGATGGACTGGGAAGTATTAAAGTGTGGTTGATCTCATTTTAGTTTAGAGATGTTTAGTAAATACATTGTCTCATTACAATACCAAGCAGTAGCTAAACACTTGAACAACCAATTAAGCAAAACAGAAAATGCAGAAAAATCAACAGTTTTATCTGTTTTCCTCCAATTGATGATTTGCCCTTTAGAGGTTTTGGAATACAACTCTAATCCAACACATCTGGAAGAAACTGATAAAGGATCAGAAAGGAAAATTTTGAATATTTAATTAAAGTAGAATGAAACTCGATTTCCTATTTGCAATTCCTCAGTCTTAACCAATTCCTCATCCCTGTCCAAAGTAAAGCAAAAGGACTTTTTACAGCTATTTGTCTTCCAGAAAAGTACTTAAAGCTTTTGGCAACACAAAGAGATGAAAACTCAAGTTCAAGTAGAAATAACTAGCCATTTCAATCCATCACTGTCTCAGCTAAATGAATCACAAAAGGCAGAGCATTCAATCAAATGCCAAAATGGCTAAATTGGTAGTTCAGCCACACAGTCAACTATGGCAGAGGGTAAGCCTGCCAACAATCTGCTATTATTCATGGGAGAGACTGAGTCTATCTTATTTGGAAGCTAAGCATGGGTCACATTGTGCTAACAGAATGGTCATTAGTTGTTCTGTTTGGACTGACTGAGGGAAGAAATCCCCTTTGGAAAAAGATGATCAGTAAGTTGAAATATTCGCTATTTGAACATCGAAATATCCTTGACTTGGAGTCCTTCTGATGTATTGAATTAGGACAGCCATCATCGCAAGCCATCATAGTCTTTGAGCACTCTAGCTAGGAAATGAAACCGTATGTAATCTAAAACCTTTAGAGAACACCAGATTTGAGAAGGCTGGGAAACTCCATTTAATTTGAGGCACACTTTCAAAATATACTTGTTTTGACAAGCTTTTAGTGTTTAACTATTCCATTTGAGCATGTTGACAGATTCAAAAAGAGTGTAATATAATTCCCATAATCAGGGTCATTTTATTATCAAAATGTTTACAAAACGAAGATGTTAAATTTAAATCTGAGACTCAAGCTTTGTTGGAAAAATTTCCTATAATCTTAGGTTTTACTCCTAAAAGCATTTCCTGCTTTACAAGCAACATTCATATGACCTTATCCTATGATTTGTCCTGTCTATATCCTACAATAGAAATAGTCAAGAAAGAGAAAGTTAAACTTCTCCGTTAAGAGAAATTATGATGAGATTCTTTTGATAAAATTATGCTAACTTCCAGTAACTACATTGCATTATTTTCAGATCCATCACTTTATAATCTGTTCTACAACATTCCCTGTTACTGATTTTAGCTTGACTGATCTACAATTTCCCAAATTCTTCTTTTCCCTTTTTGGAGTTTGCTCATTCCACTCATCTGATACTTCTTTCTCCAAATTTCACAAATTAATGAAGTATAGCCAAATCATCACAAGTTCCTGTAGAAGCATAGGATAGGATTGATCTACCCAGGAAATTTCAGCTCATTCAGGATCAACAGGCATTTCTGACTATGTTTCTACCAAACTTGACAGAACATCTTCAACTGATTTTTTCAATTGTCTGGTGGAATGCATATTCTCTACTCAGAAATCACTGAGCCAAAATCTGAATCCACTAGAGGTCTTTCAGAAGAGACTGGACAGCCAGTTGTCTGAAAGGATATAGGGTCTCCTGCTTGAGTAATGGGTTGGACTAGAAGAGCTATAAGGTCCCTTTCAGCTCTGATTGAGTAGTTTTGCCTTTTCTTTATTATCTGTTATTGTCTTAATTGAACAAGTAATCTTTTATTTTGAATACATCTGAAGTATGTCTTTTTGTTGTTCTTGTTATTCTTCACTAACCTCACCTCCTTACAAACTTTAGTCTTCGCAAATCCAGGTTACCTGCATGTACATTTCCTTGATAATCTGGTCCTCTTTCCGATATCTATTATTTTGATTTCCAGATTTTCACTAAGTGTTTTGTGGGGCCAAACTATACTAGCCAACTATTTTAAAAAACCAAATTAATGACAACAGTTAGAACAACCAGCCTTGCAACTGACAGTGGAGATACTGTAATGAAGGATAGTTTCTGAATTTTAAGATAAATTATCAACAGTAAAGGAACAAACCATCAAATACACTGCAGACTGGCACTTGGTAGAGAAGCCATGAAGACCTTAGATTGGATTATGTCATGAGAAGTTTATGTCTACAAAGATGATAATGGTGGGTGCCATGGTATTCCCTGTGACACTCTATGAAAGCAAAATTATACTTTAAAGAAGCAAGATGGGAAGAGTAATGCCTTTATACCTTAATGCTTTTGAAGATAGTAACTAACAATACTGTGGGAGTCAAAAATGACTTGATGGCACCTAATCAATCAATCAATTAATCAATTGCATTTTCTCGTATCATTTCCCTTTATGATAGTTTTGGGAAATAGTTTCAGCATAAAGAATGTTAAGAAGCTTCTTCAAAAACTCAAGAGTGTGATCCACACATAATTTCACTTAGCATCACAAACTTTCACAATTCCAAAGCGAATGTAGCAGCAATAGGAAAAGCACTTAGACTTATATACCACTTCATAATGCTTTATAGCCCTCTCTAAGTGGTTTTCAACATCAGCATATTGACCCCAACAAGTCCTCATTTGACTGACCTCGGAAGGATGGAAGGCTGAGTCAACCTTGAACCAGTCAGAATCGAACTCCTGGAGTGAGCAATGAATTAGCCTGCAAAACTTGCATTCTCACCACTGCTCCACCATGGCTCTTATATATATAGGAACAGGTATTACACTTAATAAGTGTAAGTATGTATGTATGTATATAGTAATAGGTATTATGCTTAATAAATGTAAGTATGTATGCATATAGTAACAGGTATTACACTTAATAAGACTCAGAAATTTAACTATATTTCCTTTGGAAATTTGAAATGATAGATATAAATTGTAGCTTTAAATAATAGAGCTTCAGGACAGAAAAGGGAGATTTTTTTTAATAAAAGAAGTTTATGCAAAGCTTGTATTAAAAATGACAGAAAACAAAGTTTGTACAAGTTTGGTAATCAAAGCTAGGAAATATCTAACTACAGTATTATAAACATTTACTCAGATGGAGTTTAGTCCCAAGCAAACTGTCATCTTAATTATTCTTAACTCTTGTCAAAAAATTAATAATAGTTTTAAACAATTAAGACTGCATACTTTTTTTGCTGAGAATAAAGCAGTAACTGAATGACAAAAATATTTTATCTACATTTAGATAATGTATTAATATGTTTTATCATGAATGCTTTCTCTAAGGCAATAGTTGTTAAACATGTTTATTTCAACCCAAATGATGGGACATAATTTTAATTAAACAAAAATATTTAATTTTTTAATTGACTCAATTTGTAAAGATTATGATTATACTAAATTCCACAGTATGTAGTTTTTTTATCATTAGGTTCCAGAATTTTGCTCCAGAATCTCAAAAATTTCCTATAATATTCATTCCTTGCCATTTGGTTTTAGAAACAGGACATTATGTATATTCAAAATAGTTAGGGAAGGAAATTGAGAACACATCACCGGAAATATTGAGCACATATTTCTGTGTAAAAATGCAAAATTGCAGGTTTTTCCTACCACAACCCATTCTCTTAACTTACTGAACTATGTTCAACTCAAGCTAGGAAAGATACTACCTGATCTGAAAAGGCTGATGCCCAGATTGCCAACATGTTGAATCAACTTTAATCTTGAAATTATATAATGTTGTATCTTTTCAAAGTCCTCACTTTACAAATGGATAAATTAGCACTATTTGCATATTTCTGTTTGATTTTTATGTTTGCTCGTTTCTTTCCTCCCTTTATCATAACCCACTTTGCTCTTTAGCTGCATCAGAATACTATCCTTGCTCTGGCAGTCTTCTAGACTAGAGCAGCATACATCCAACAATAGGGAATAAAAGGAAGCATGTGCTACATTGGTACATGCATTTAACAAATCTGCCAAGCAGCGCTAATGTAAACAGCTGGTTCTTTCTTAGGTGCAATATTTACAGTCTCTTTCCAATTATAACTGGGAGGAGGGGGCACAATATGTCAGGACTATGATACAACCTCCCTACTCCCATTATTCAAATGACTTTAATGCAATTCTGGGTAGTGCTTTCCAAATGCTATTGAAGGACAACTTCTAGCAGTTCCAGTGATGAAGAATGTTGGGAACTGTAATTCAGCAATGCTGGAAGTACCAATGTTTGCCCAGTTTTAGAGCGCAATCATAGGCTACATCAAACTCTGTGGGGTCTACCTAAGAGTTGCAGGAGAAAAAGATACAGTAGTAGCTACTTCCTAAGCATTGTTTCGTGGGGAAATCAGCGGAGCTACTTTATGCTTACTTATTCCCCTGGCCATTTTCTTTTTTCACCTTCCACATTTCCCTCAAATAGATTAGTTAAACCAGATCAAAGCTGGTAAAAAGGGGACAGCCTAGTAGATCCTAGACTGCCCAGGTCTGCCACTATCCTGAAATGTTATTTCCTGTACTTGGGCATTTTCAGGCAGCTTTCAGCAATTTGATAGGATTTTGGTTAGAAGAGTTGTAGTGGTGAAAGTGTTAAATTATCCATGCATGTATCATTTTCAAAACACATCAGCTGTTACTTGAGTATTTAATTTCACTTCAAATGTTACTGTACTTTTTAAAATCAGACTATGCAATGTTTGAATTATAACCAATCCTGCCAAGACAGACATAAACATGAGATGTAAAAGACAAGCAATTTAGTCTATGCATTCTTACTTAGTTTGACACATTTCCCCAATAACTTGCAAGATTCATGTGTTTACATCTAGTGACACACTAGTTCTAAACTTCATCAAAGCAAACTATGTATTTACATACATTTCTAAATGTGAATATTAAAACTTTAACCCATTTTTATTGAAAAAAATTGAAACAGACTACTATTTTCAGAACAATTCCAATACTTGGGTGCTTTCTAGGGAGCAGAGAAAAGATGAGCTGTAAGTACTGTAATATGTTATAAAGGATTCAGTAATATTCCTAAGGCGCAAGGAAAGATTCAAATGTATTAACACAAAGAAGTCAATAATACAATTTAATTTCTGCATTGTTCTCATTTTCTGCTTTCATATCAAAGTGAAAAGTCAGCTATGGAGAATAATATGTCAGTTCTATAAGTATCTTCTTTCACCTTTTGTTCACACAAGCCATTCGGCTTGAAGATGTTTGCACCCGCAAACCCACATTGCAGCTGGTAACCAACCAGTGCAAAACTATTGTTTGTTCTTATGTCCTTACTGACATGCATTTTTCTCCAGATAGAACTACAATCCCTATATAGGAGGAAACACGCCTGACTAGAGTCTAATACAGTAGAGCCTTTAAAAAGCAAACTACTTAGAACAATTGTCTTCTCTGCAGACCATCTACAAGAACTCATCCTATAAGAATGCAAATAAATCTAGCATTTTGTAGGCTGTCAACACCTCCATGAATTAGGGCTAGAGCAAAAGGCAACTGAACCTATTGCTCATTTCATAGCAAAACAATGACTTGAAACCAAAAAAACTACATAGCAAAAGATACCAATATCTGAATTTCTGGCTAACTCTCAGTCGCCCTATCTCTACCCCAAATGAGGGACTTACATGGGTCATAAAAAGAGAGGGTTTTTTTTTCTTTTTGAGAACTTTGTTGTGCAGTTCTTAATGTGGGCTTTGCTGAGTAAGAAACAAAAAGGAAACAAAACAACAAACAGAAGAGGAAATAGCAGGTCCAAACACTGTTGTTTGGAGTTAGAGTTACTCTCCTGTGCTTAAAATGTTTATACAGTATAAGAAATTATACGTGCTGTATGTGCATCCATACACTCATATAAATGCAAGTTTGTGTCCTTAGTGTATTCCGAAGCTTTGAATATATTGGGAGAGCATGCATGACCCCACAGTTCTAGTTAACCATTTTTATTGTCTGCAATGAATGTGAATGTGCTTATTAATATGAAATGCATACCAGTCTGATTTTATAGGATTTCCAAGTCAATTTGGTCAAATTCACAAATACAGGAATGCATAGCAAAGTAGTTGCGGTATCCTACTATTACACTGAATTTTTCTCCCCTTCCTTCAAGAAGCTTAAATGATCAATTCCAACTCTATAACATTGTTCACGATTTGCTGGAGGGTGATCGAGTGAGCCGAAAAGGTTCCGAGAGATTCAGTTTGAGATCAATCCACGCCAGTCTCCCAATTACTTGCAGCAATTGCTCGGGTGCAAAGAGCAAATGAACAGAACCAAAAGGATCGTCTTATTTTTTTATTATTATTAAATGAACAGCCCCTCCTTTCCATTTATATATACGCTCAAGGCAGCTCATAAGGACAACCTGGTGGTTTTTTATGCTTATGGTCGTTTTTCACCCTTCGAATGTTTTAGCAACACAGAGCCGCTTTTAATTCAACGTTCGTGTCAGGAAAACCCTGATTTGTTGAGTTTTAATCTTAGACTATTTCCCCCTGCACAGGCAAGAAGCCTTTTTCTGAGGTTTGCTGGAGGCCTCGGGAATCCACGGAGCTGGTGGAGAAACTCTCATCTGCACTTCGCTTCGGGCTCTTTTGCGTCGGCGTTTCGCGTCCCTATTTTTACTCCGTTCCAACTCTCTGCTCCTTCTCGCCCCCCCCACCCCAGCAGGAACGGCTGCTGGAATTGGGTATGTCTAGTTTAATGAAGAGAAGGACGAGGGGGGACATGATAGCAGTGTTCCAATATCTCAGGGGCTGCCACAAAGAAGAGGGAGTCAAGCTATTTTCCAAGGGGCCTGAAGGCAGGACAAGGAGCAACGGGTGGAAACTGATCAAGGAGAGAAGCAACCTAGAACTAAGGAGAAACTTCCTGGCAGTTAGAACAATTAACCAGTGGAACAACCTACCTCCAGAAGCGGTGAATGCTCCAACACTGGAAGTTTTAAAGAAGAGACTGGACGGCCATTTGTCCGAAATGGTATAGGGTTTCCTGCCTGAGCAGGGGGTTGGACTAGATGACCTCCAAGGTCCCTTCCAACTTTACTATTATTATTATTATTATTATTATTATTATTATTATTATTATTATTATTATTATTATTATTATTATTATTATTATTATTATTACTTCGTTACCTCCGTCTCCCGCTAAGAACCCCGATTCCCCTTTCCTCCTGACACGGTTCGTTTCCCCTCTCAACATCCCGCACCACTTTGTCAGCTCCCTTCGAAGCATCCTCTCCCCCCCCCCACCCCGCCCCGCTTTCCTCAATGCATTCTGCCCTGAGCTCCGCTCGGCTCGGCTCCGCTCCCCAGCAAGCCCCACCCCACAATCTGTGGCCGCCTCCACCCGGCCTCGCACTTTCTGCTCTTCGCCTCTCCGACCCTTCCGTTCGCCCACTCGACCTCCCGCAGCCGTCGATTAACACCTCCGGCGCCCTTCCCGCCTTTTTTTTTTGTTTTGTTTTGCTCGCTTTCTTTCCTCTCTCCTTCCCTTTTGCTGCTCACACCGGCTCGGCACCTTCCCGGGGCAGAGCCCGTTGGCCGAATTCCTCAGCGCCGGCAAAGTTGGTTGAGCCGCCCAGGCAGGACTCGCTGGCAGCGACAGCAAAGGGGAGGAAAAGGAAAGGGAAGCGGGGCCGAGCCGTCCTCCTCTCCCCCCACCTCCGACAGCCCGTCAGCTCTGCTTGGGGCGGACGGAGCGGCGTTTGCGCCGGCCAAGACCGCCCGCTCCTTCCAGCAGCTGGCCGGCGAAAAAGATGGGTCCTTCTCGCCCCGCCGCTGCCGGCGGCGCCGCCGCCTTCCCTCCCCGACGGGCCCTCGCCCCGGCGCCGCGAATGAAGAGGCTGGGCGCGCTCTGCCTCTGCCTGTGGATCGGCGTCGTCTCGGAAGCAGGTGAGGAAGCGCAGGCGCGCCGTCGACGGAGCGCACGCTTGCGCCGGCAAGTGGCTGCGCGAGGTGGGGCGGGAAAGTGCGGAGACGGGGCGGACGTCCCCGGGTGGCAGCGTGCGCGGGAGGCTGAGGTCGGATGGAAGGACTTGGGGGGGGGGGGGAGAGAGAGAAGAGAGACAGACCGCTGTCTTCCAGTCAACCCTATCCGAATCCAGCAGGGCGGAGTAGAGTCGCACGCTTCCCCGACAGTCCCCCCCCTTAGCTCTGCCCGAGCACCTTCGCCCAGCGCTGCTTCTTTCCCTGCTCTCTCCCGCCCCTCGTCCTTTGCCGGATTTGCACCCCTCGTCTCGTGTGAGTGATCTGGCTGTCGTTTTACACGGGATGTCTCCATTAATGTGTTGGGCCGCTCATTTTTGGATTCTAACCCCCGCTTTGGCTTCTTTGCTGCATTCCGTGCTCCGTTCCTTTTGGACTTCCCCTTGTTGTTTATTTCCACCATTCTGGGCACGGCAGCTGCCCGCGGACCGCTTCTTCCAGCGCAGTGTTTCTCAACCTTGACAATTTTAAGGCATGTGGACTTCAACTCCCAGAATTCCACAGCCAGCATTGCTGGCTGTGGAATTCTGGGAGTTGAAGTCCACATGCCTTAAAATTGTCAAGGTTGAGAAACACTGTTCCGGCGCGTCTTATCTTTTTCGACGACGTTGAACAACTATGCTTCATTCCACCGGCAGAGGGCACTCTCAGGTGTTAATTCCCCCCCCGCCCCGCCCCGCCCGCCCCAATTCCTTAGTAAAGGTGATTTAGAAAGGATCGCCTCCTTATCAATTTTGTTATAAGGATTATTTGCTTTGTCGAGTTAGGATAAGAAGAACGGGTGCTGATTCTCTAGGAAATCTCTTCTGAGAACCTGTTCTAAGTTATCTTGTCTCTTGTGTTTATACGTACCTAATGTGTTTTTAAAGTACAGCCTGGTCCTTAAACGATTGCTGCTGCCTCTAATTTAATTCAGTGGGCTTTCCAAATGAATATGTTTGGAATTGAAAAAGGTTTTGCAGGGAAGAGATCCATTCGTATTTCCTTTTTCAAGGGACTAGATGAGGTTTTGCTCTTATTTATTATGTATATGTCACCTGCCGTTATGGATTCTAGCCTGTTCCCAATAAAATAAAACCATAAGTGACCCTAAAACATAAAGATTAAAAAAATACTCCTTGTAGGATCAGCTGCTCCCACCTAAACTGCATTCTTCATACTTGGTTGTAGAAGCCTCTATACAACTTGGCTTTTCCAAGTTTGATACAACTTGGCTTTCCCAAGTTTGTTACATTTATCACTCTCAGTGACCCTGGGAGGCTTACAAAAATAAAAACCCAATATACAGCAATAATAAAAAATACCCCACCCCACCCTCGGTGACAGCAATCAGTCAAACAACCCACAAGTCTGGGTTCTCCAGACCTGTGGCAAAATCAGGTCTTTAGTACTTTGCGAAAGAGTGTCAAAGTGGGGGGCTGGTCTATGTAGAGATGATGTGCCAAAGGAAGGGGGCCACTACGGAGAAGGCCCTTCTTCTGGGTCCTGCCAGATGTACTTCCATAGGAGAGGGGACCCAAAACATTCTCAAGTTCAATGACTGGCAATATAACTGGGCTTTAGTAATTGGTGATAGGCTGTAAGAATTCTCTAAAGTGAAAAAATGTTGTGGAAAAATAAAATTTCAGTCCAATTTCCTGAGGGTTCATTTTTACATCTATACTTCCTAATTAATTTTAAAACTGGACAAAAGTAGGTGTACATGGGTGAAAATAGCTGTTTCAGATGCATGTTGCAACAATCTATGCCTATCTTGCTTCTGGTGATTTTAGCATTTATCAATAAAGCAAAATGGTACTTGGGTCTGAATAAACATAAGCTGGATCGAGCCCTGTAAACCGCCAGACAAACCTGAAAGTGGATAGATTGTCTGCACAGGAATAAATAAAATAAATCTGTAGGCTGCATTTGCTGACATGGAGAAAATGCTTTTGTAGCAGACTGTTACATGATTTGCTAGAGTTCAGCTGAGAGGCCATAAAGAGTTAGAGAAACCACAGAAAAATCTTACTGCAGGAAGCTTTATATGTGGTAAGATCAATTTTTGCAGCGTAAGATCATTTTTGATAGCCTCAGCTCTAGAAGCATCATGATTGTAGCATATTATTTATTGCTATTGTATCAAAAAGTGATATAAAACAGGATCCTTAAATGAGCAATAGTTGAAACGTCTATGGAATGCAGCACTATGATACTATACAATGATCACTGCCATATGGGAATTTAATCCAGGGTGTATTATCTGAGGATGCTGCTGCCTTTTTTATACTAGCTTAATGCATATACCATGGATGTTATACTCTGGATTTGAGTGATCAAGCTACAATACATTTTAATTAATGTTACAACGAAGACTGAATTTAGATACCTTTGCCAACATTTCTTAGAAATTGGCAGGTAATATATAGCAAGAATGATATCAGTCTTGAATGCAGAGTGCATGCTGTCATATTCAAATAAGATAATTTACTAATGAGGCATTGGGATATTGGAGTTAGAACAGGAGTGGAAGGTGTGAGGCCTCTTCACCAAAAGAGAGCAGGCCAAAAGAAAGTGTATTATTTTGTGTATTATTGAATTTTTACAAGTTTGGGGCAGTTTTAAGGGGCAAAATTGGAGTTTCTGCAGTTAAGGCTCCCATTTCGTCCATTAACATTTTCAAAATCCAGGCTCTGCTGACTTTTGAAATGCTATTTTCAACAGGACACACAAAATCTAATGTGGCCCTTGAGCTGATAAATGTTAGGCATCTAGAGTTAAATTGTAAAAAAAATAGCTTTGGCTACTTACATAGGAAATAGTTTTAAACTAAACGCTCATGTATTTAATAAAGAACTTAACTGTAGATCACATTTACATACCATGATAGTTGGGTTTTCATAACACCCTAAGCCAAAAGCAACTAAATGACTCTAAGGTTTAATGTAATGTATAACCCAAGCCGATCTCCATATAATCTATTTCAGAAGTAATAAAAGAAATAAGTTTTTTTCTCTCATGGTGCCTGCCTCGTGGAACAGGCTCTCCTAGAAATATGGATGACCTCAACTCTGTTGGCCTTCAAGAAAGCAGTGAAATCTGGTGTGGTTGATTGATGGATGGAAGTTTTATTGTAGGTGGCCACAATGTTGTTTTTGTTTGTTTCAATTTTTTTTAAAAAATATTGTTTTACTCTTCTTTCACATTTAGAATTCCTTCTGGTAAATGGGTGATCATAAAAGGTTGCAGAATGAATAAATAAAACTTAGATAAATATCTAAGCCCATTTAAATCAGGCTTTAGCCTTAGCGCATTAAAACAGCTTTGTTATTAATTACTTCTGTTGGGACAGGAACTGATGGAATGCTGTCTTTCTGATCCTCATGGATTTCCCTTGGTTACTTGATAGCATTGAGCAGAATTCCTTAGAAGAACAATTTTGTGGGAATTGGGGGATTTTGTTGAAATAATTAGGTTTCTATCTTCTGGTTTGCCACCAAAGGTTTGCTTTCCCCCATAGTTTCTTGGTTATGTATTCTGCCGAGTTCTCTTGTCTTTGCTTGTTAATGCCCATATGAATCTTCTTGAAAATATTAGCTAGGGATTTGAATATAGTGTCATGCTGATGATACCCTATGATCTATCTTTGCATTCCAGCTGAATAATAGATTTGCAGGTACCCAGCTGAAACTAGGAGCAATGATCAGTTTGATGAGAGTACATGCAGTAAAGCTGATTCTTGATGAGATGTAGTGCAATGGATAGATTTTTTGATGAGACTGTGTGCAGTGCAAGAATCTTCCTTGATTCATAAAAATGGTGGTTTTAAGGATAAGGAATGGTTCTACTCAACTTTAGCTGGTTCAGTAAATACTTTCCCGCAATAGTCTAACTTTGCACCTGAAAATGTAAGAAGGTCATGTCCTAACCAAGGTCTTGGCCATGGTAATGGTCCATGCTGTGACAATTAAAGAAGTATTTCACTGATTGAATTCTCTTTAAAAATGTGGATTTTTTTATCACTTCATATTTTACACAATTTAAAACAAGTCATTTTCCCTTTCTAATACAGTTCTGGAACTTGAACTGAGATATGTTTTAGCTGTCCATTTGTGGCCTATGTCCATCTTTTAGTTGTTTTGTGGATGATTTAAATTCTTGTACTGACTGTAATGCTATTTGTCTAGGGACGTGCAAGAAGAATTATGATAGATGGCGATAAAATGTACCCTTTCGAGACACTATATTTTTGTTGAAAAGCTGCAATTGACAGTGCATTCTTAAATCTTTCCATATGATAGGCTGTTAATCAAATATAATTTCAGGTAAATCTGTATAGAATCAAACTATCTTGTACAGCACAATTATTGTTAAAAATGTTGGCATCAGATACGGGTTTTATTTCTGAAGATTCCATTCCAGTTGTCACAAATATTTTAAAGCAGCAAAATTATGGGTAAGAGTTTCACAGTACAGTCTAATAATGCACGTGTGCTTGGAAATAAGCTTGACTTTTTGGGTGGGACACAGTCCAAAAGACATCCAAGTAAATGAAAGGAGTCAATCACAGTGGTGCTATTGACTGTGCAATCATTGACTGTAAAGTCAAAAGGGCTTGTCAAATGTATTCAATCGATTATGTTTATTTCTACAGTAGTGGATTCCTAACTATCCCAATGCTGAGCCAACCAAACCAGTTAGCAAAAATGGACATATCACTGCCATACCACGCCTTCCCCCAGCACCCTCACTTCCTTTCAACCAAGGTTGTGAATTACCTATAACTAATCATGATGAATCTGTGGCAGCACCATTCCTGGTTAATGGCAATAAGTTACATGGTCTTGTTAGTTAGTTTGGCTTCTGTGAAACACAAACTGCATTGTAGTGTTTCAGTGTTTTTATTTTTGGCTGATCTGTACAATTTGAAGAGTGATGAAGATTGATTTTTATTCCAAAACTCTGACTATATAATGAGGGACTAGAGGTACATATCTGGAGCCAAATAACTTCTTAGACTGCAGCCCAAATATAATTCTGCAGTGGTTAAGGTAAACAGACTCAGATCAGAGAGATACAAATTTACTTTCATTTCCCCAGAGACCTCAGAATTGTTGGGATGAAATAACCAAATTTCTTATATTAGTCACCTTGGGTTCTGTGGAAAAAAAGAGAGGGAGGGGTTAAAGTTGTAGCTGTGATGGTACAGTGGTTAGAATGCAGTGTTGCAGGCTAACTCTGCATTCCACTGCCAGGAGGTTGAGCCTGATGGGGCTCAAGGTTGACTCAGCCCTCCATCCTTCCAAGGTTGGTAAAATGAGGACCCAGATTGTTGGAAGTCAATATGCTGACTCTGTAAACAGTTTAGAGAGAGTTGTAAAGCACTGTGAAGCGGCATATAAGTCTAAGTGCTATTTCTGTTGCTATAATCCTGGATTAGCAAAGCTCAGTTTCCAATCTGTTTTCAAACCATGAAATTTGTTGGGTAGCCTTGTTCAATTACCTGCAAAAGCATTCTAATTTGCCTCATTTTATTGTGAGATTAAACTGTATATTGGAAAAAAAACTCCATACAGCATACCTTACCATGAATGCTTTGGAGACGTATAAAACATATCATTAATTAGTAGACATTCTATAAAAAGATAGTAACTTTTGTAATTTCAAAAGATTCCTTGCTCTTTTTCTCAACAATCTGCCTAGCAAAATTTATTCTAAAATGGCTCTTTAATTTGAACAATCTGGCAAAGTTGATTGATATCTGATATTTAAATAATGTGATCTGCAGTCATCACTTGAATTCATTTTCCTACTAACCAATCTAGCCACATGATTAAAGGTATATTACTTTTTTGGGTGAGCCCTTGATTGACATGCCCAGTTCTGTGGATCAGATCTCCATTTATAATGAGAAAACTTCTAAAAGTATCCTTTGGCAAAAGGCCAAGTAAAATCCAAACCCACCACTTCTAAGAATGTAGTTGACGGAGGCAGACAAATCCTTGCAGCAGACATACTGGATCATACTGATACGATGCAGAGGCATATGGAATGTATAACTGCCTCCTTCTTCCTTGATAGATCCCCAAGTGCTATGGCACCTGCTTCAGTAAAGATACTTAACATAATGTGCTCTATAGAAGTTCTTCCTGGCTGTAGCCTGTGACTTGGTGATACAGTCCTAATCTCTCCTTTGTGGCGTTGAAGAACTTTTGCAGCTGCTTAGTGACTAGTAAAATTAATCCTAGAATTTTATGGTCTGTGGATATCTTAGAACTTATTTCATGCCAATAAGGAGGACATTCAAGTCAGTCCCGTGATTATATTTTCCAGAAGGTCAAAAACTGTATTGCTGCTGAAAGAGTGTGGTTTACTTTCTTAAGTGCTTCATCGTTTCATTCAAGATAGCCATCCACCTCCATTATTAAGTCTGGCTCCACCTCAGATAAAAATGGTCTTTGGCTGATGATCTGATGAAACAATGGGCTGCTGGATGAACCCGTTGTGGAGCAATTCAGGATTTGAATATATGAGGTTATGTATAATATATGTAGCTTCAAACTGACGCTATCACCTCCCAAGAGAAATTCTGGAAGTTGAAGTCCATATCTTAGAGTTACCAAGTTTGAAAAATATGCTATAGCTCAATAATAATGTATTCTTTGTAGCAGAACAACCCATGCAATAGCCCAACAACAAGGACTGGGAGTATTCTGGTTTAAAACTCTGGAAATGGAGTCCCATTAAGTGGTTTGATGCACGCATTGTCCTACTCCAGGAATTGTTCTGATAATAGCTTCTCTGTGGTTTAGTGTAATGTAAACTAGCAATTGTGGCTCGTTTAACAGAAAATGATTGAGATAGACCACTAGGTTCCTCACCTCATCAGATTTCTCACAGTAAAAATAATGGGTGTACAGAATGCTGCAAATGTTCCAGCATCATCTTTACAAATGTCTCAGAATTCAAATCTTTCTTATTTAAAAAATATGGGCAATTGCAGTCCGCTGTTCTTGGAATGAGCATATGTAAGATGCTGAGAATCATGATTGGGGTGACATAGAAGCCCAATTAATGTATTCAATACATGATAATTTGGTATCAATATTCTTTCCAACTTTTCCAACTTTCACTGCTGAGAATATCACCAGGAAAACCATTGCCGACATGATTCTGATCTTTGTAGATATAGGTACCTTCTGACATCTGAATATCTTTGCTACTCTGTCAAGTCCTAGACCTAGTAGTCCATGGCATATTTCTGCACCGCTGGTTCCCTTACTGTTGACAGTTGATACTAAAAAACAGAAGCTATATATTGCTGTAACGTCATCATTATTAAACCAAGCAAGGATAGTAGGGTTATTTTCCAGGATGTATGATAGAGGGATAGCAGGTAAAACAGTATAAAGCAATGCTTCGTAACAATTTATATTTCCCATTCTAGCCAGGTAATGAATGTGTACTGTACTAGCAGCCATTTTGTAACATGATCCCAAATGTTCCTACCTAAAGGAGTCTTTTTGGCTGGCCTCCCCCCTTGTTTGAAGACTGGCTTCTCTCAGTGTTACCAGGATTTAGGGAAACAGTCAGAACCTGACCACCTCAGCAGGCATTTGAGAGGCATTTGAAGTGAGAGAGATTCCTCTTGTGTAGGAATATAATATTATATGGGTTTTTAAGCTGCTCAATGTGGAATATTTCTGGTTAACGTTTGACTGTTTTTTTAACTGTTTAGTCATGGTAAGATTGTAAGCTGCTGGAAATTCTTGAGTGCAGTATAGTTCTCTCCCAAAACCGACTGGCACAGGGGGTGCACTACTGGAGATTTCATATACCTGTAATGGAGCTTCATGCCTACAGACTCTTTCTTTAATAGGTAGCCTCCTAAGAGTTAAATAAAGAAGCTTAGCTGTGATGCCAGGCGTGATGTCTGAGCCTTTGGTGGTAGAGGTCAGCAGTGGTTCATGGGAAAGGAAAAATTGGCAGCTGGGCCGGATATCCTGCATTTCCCCTCTTCCTGCAGCCGCTTGAACTACGTTCC
The DNA here is from genome assembly GCF_001527695.2 of Protobothrops mucrosquamatus. NCBI lineage: Eukaryota > Metazoa > Chordata > Lepidosauria > Squamata > Viperidae > Protobothrops > Protobothrops mucrosquamatus. The sequence goes on along the minus strand of NW_015387811.1, from coordinate 63,829 downwards.
TTATTTAGCTTTCCTGATAGGCAGGAGAAAACTAGTGGCGGAAACTGTCCTAGCCTGATAACAGCCCAGAGACCTCTTTCTGATGGGTCCTGTTAGGTATTACGGCAGGCAAAGGGTTAGTTTTCATTGTAGCTGGATGGGACCGAAGAGCCACATGACTAGCTTATCTTCCCCATGTTTTCTCATTTAGGCAGAGCTCAAGTAGACCATTTAATAAATAGCATTTTCCATGTACATGGAGGTCTTTGGTTTACTCACTCATATGCATGCGACTCACTTCGCCTTCTTGTTAGAAAGCCATCAAGGCTGTGAGCTGATGACGTTCTCCAGGGAAGTTCTGGTGTAGGGGCTGAGTCAGCTGATGCAGGGGGGGGAGTGCTAGGGGAGAGAAGAGGAGAGTCCTGAAATATAGTATAGCTTCTTGGCAGGTGTCCAGACCTGGCAAAGTTTTCCACTGACTTATGTGAGTAAGCTAGCACTTAACAATGGCATGGTATCTAGTGACGGAGGGTTTTTTGGCTGGAGGTCAGGCAGAATTCTATAACCAAGCAGCATTAAAAAAAAACAAAAACTTGGTGACATGTTCAGCATGGATCTGTTTGCAAAGACCCACCCACTGATTTACAAATGCATGTGAGAAGAAACAAAAATATTTTAAATATGTGTATCCACTGTGCATATGTTAATTTGGAATTTACTTGTGGAGCAGCATGCCTCACAGATTCTGCAGCCAGGTCAGGCAACATGACTTCAATCACATAATACGTTTTATAATATGTCAACCAAATAAATGCATGTTTGGTTGCTAAGCTTGGTTAATGGTAAAATTGGCTAGTTTTTTTTTTTATCTTCAGTATATTGGGTGATCCGAACCTGTTTGGCCACTCTGTTCTAGTATATTATATTGTGAAAATCCAGAAAATGGCTTCATTCAGTAGTAACATATTGTGCTAACACAATCCTTTTGCGCACTTAGCACATCTTAAGTTTATCCCATTCTGAATGGGAAATCTAGTCATTGCAGCCCGATACTTTTGGAGGGCTTCAAATTGAGAAAATCAAAAGTAAAGATTGACATGTCATGAATGGTTTGACATGGTGACTAATAAGTAAAAAACCAGAGTTCTAAACAAAGTTAAATAAATCTAAACCAATAAAGAAAAGAAAACCAAATACACAAATACATAACACACTTACTCCCCACCATTGAACTAAACAATATTAACCCTCAAATTCATGGCCCAAATAAATGAGTCATGCAAATATTCTCAGCCAGCAGAATTGCAAGATGCCAAGGCCCAAAATGTTATTTTTCCATGGTGGTCTTGGGGGTCTCTTGAAATCAAACCTTTGGAAGGCAAGATTGGTTTTAGAAATTTATTAAAAGTAATAGTTCTGAAGGGGCATGGGAATTAACTATGGTAACATCTATAATGGTTGTATTGATATACTTTTTTTTTGCCGTGGATGTTTTAGATGATATTGTAAACCTTCAGGAGTCATTGAGATGTTGCAGTGTAAAGCAGCATAAATTTCTGCCTGTCAAGTTCTTAGCCAGAGAACCACTGAATATTAGCATCATATTTTGGCTTCAGTGCTGGGGCAGGGGAGCTTTCAAATGGGATACTGTCTGGGTAAGAGTGCCAGGTTTTTGTTTTGTTTTTTTAAATCATCCTTCCATTTCCTTCATAACTCAGCCATTATTAATAGGTTGCTTTTGCTGGTATTTTAATGTCAATTTGGCCCCAAAGTGGCTGAAGCACGAATCCAGGGAGAAATTCTGTGGAAAGATAAGCATTTTGGTCCACTGATTTGTCCCTACAAATGCTGGCTTATGTCACTGGCAGATTTTGCTGAGTTATCCTGTATTTACATCCTGATTGTTTAATAATGTATCAGACTTTTTTGGGGGGGAGGGTTTGCTGCAAATAACCTCCAAAAGGAAGTGTGAAGATAAATGTTTGTTAAGTCAGACTGTGCACCTTGAAAGATACTCCTGCCTGTTCGGTGCCCTTTCTCTTTATTTCAGCCCTGTGTCTAATCTGTTTTCCTTGCTCATAGTTGAAAGCTTTCCACATTTCCACTGTAGCATTTAGCATCTGCAGGAAGGAATAAAGACAATCTAGCAGATGGTGGCTGTACTACTAGAATAGCTGATAGTCGTGGTCTCCGGAGATGTAGACATAAAGAAAAAGAGCAGGGTCCTGTAAAGTGTGCCTCAGAAAGAAGGAAGGAAGTTTTATTACTGGGCTAAATACTAAATTCGTTTTTCTTTACTCAATGACTTCCTAGGGAATATTGTCTGATTAAAACTGGGAATAAAAATTCCAAGAATTACTTCAAAGACCTACTCCAGAATTGCTTGGCCTGTCCAAAAACATTTGGCACATCAGAAATTTTATAGAAATTACACTTTTCTTTACTTAAGGAGAAAATCAGGAGGAACCTGGTTAATCCAAAAGATGTAGAATAGCTTTCTCTGCCCTGGTATCCTCCAGATGTGTTTTTTGACTTGGTACTCTCTGGAGGATGGAAGGTTTGGGAAAACTATTGCAAAACAAAGATATGTGAGCTGCCAGAGCTCTGTGTGATTTATGGGATATGCAAGGCCCCTGTTCTCAGTGCTTTCACTGAACATCCATGGGGGAAAGCAATGGAAGATAAATGATGGCACGTATGCTGGTGTCATTGTGCAATTGCCAAGCCTTATATATTAGAAGCGCACCTTGTGGCACAATGTAATTTCTGCATCTGGTTTGTTACAGCTGTCTCACAATGTGCAATAAGTAACTTGTGTCTAATGAGAAGTAAGCTTCATTGAGTTCACAGGGCTTACTTCCAGCCAGATAAGTAGATACTTTAGCAGCCTGAACTTCTCATTTACATCAGACCAATACCACAGATTTATATATTTGGTTCTTTACATATTCCTCATCTGCTTTTTATGTCATCCAGGCCTATGCTTGTAAGTTATTCTTCCAACAGTACAATAAATATTTATAAAAAATGTCAAGTGGTGGGATTCAGCCGGTTCGCACCACTTTGGCAGAACCGGTAGCTAATTTTTTGTTGCCCAGGCCCAGAATGGACTTCCAGAAGCGGCATCCACACAGAGAATTTGAATCCCACCACTGCAAATGTCCGTATATATAATCAGTTGTTTGTGAATGTGTATTATGCAGCTCTTATCTTGAGACAAGATTTTTCAACTTGTAAGCTTAATTCGGGAATGGGAGAATTTCCATCAAATGCCAGGATTGTTGGCTAGCTGGGAGACTGAAAAAACATTCTTTAAAAAGGCAGTGGTGATCCCCTTCCATACTGTCACTAAAAAAAAATCTCGAGGATATGTTCATGTACTTGTTAGGAGTCAAACTCGAATCAAGTGAGTCTTTACTTTCTACTTGGAAACAAATATATAGATGAAGGAAGCATTGCCAAAAGGAATGAGAACAGAAATGTTATTTGAAACAGAAAATAGACTGTGAATTTTGACCAACATATCTGGAAGAGAGGGATTTTTATTTATTTATTTTTTAGCTTGTTAAGTTAAGGAATGGCTAGTCCAAGGCTGTCTACAAGGAGGATAAAAAAATCAACAACCCACAATTGTGGCCCCATTCTTGACTTTTTTGACCACTCTCCATGGACCTTCTGGCTTACAGTCACCTTCTCAGAATGGTGAGTTGATAGCAGTGTTCCAATATCTCAGGGGCTGCCACAAAGAATAGGGAGTCAAGCTATTCTCCAAAGCACCTGAGGGCAGGACAAGACGCAACGGATGGAAACTAACCAAGGAGAGAAGCAGCCTAGAACTAAGGAGAAATTTCCTGACAGTTAGAACAATTAATCAGTGAAACAACCTGCCTCCAGAAGCTGTGAATGTTCCAACCCTGGAAGTTTTTAAGAAGAGACTGGACAGCCATTTGTCTGAAATGCTATAGGGTTTCCTGCCTTAGCAGGGGGTTGGACTAGATGACCTATAAGGTCCCTTCCAACATTATTATTATTATTATTATTATTATTATTATTATTATTGTTGTTGTTGTTGTTGTTGTTATTAAAGCTAGCTCTGTACAATCCAACTCTAAAACTCTTGCCAGGTCTATCTCCATTTAATTATTTTTTAGTCATTTTGTTTGGGTTGACCCAAAATGTAGTAAACTTCATTCAGAGGAGAAAATAGTTATATTTCTTTATGCCATCTGAAAATTTGGAAATTGTTACCTTCTCTGACAGCATTTTTTATTTCTGGTATTTTGTCTGCATGTTTTATTTCTGGTATTTTGTCTGTTTTCACCCTTCCATAATCTCCATCTCATACATATGGGAATAGCCTCATTACATGAGGCTACATATGAATAGGTTCATATTTTACTCTAAGCCAAAATGTGAGTTGGGTTTGTGAATCCAAGAACTTTAGTTTATAAAGCGTATACTTTGATTTAGCATGCTGGTGAACTCAATTAATATGACTCATTCGATAAATCAGTTTCTTTCTTGTCCTTACCTCATTGTAAATAAAATCTATACAACGTCCCATGGGGATATTTTTTTGAGTTAGATGGTGCAACATGTAGAGTTATATGCTGAGAAAAAAGTTATTTAGAAACCTTCAAATAAGGAAACATGCATACTTCAACAGGTTTTTCTTGTTACAATATGCTGTCTTATTCATCAAAATTCATGTCAGTATAGAAATTTCTGGCCCCTTTGCATTTGTGCATTGTACCTTTGCCACAATGTAAACATATACACAGAACTAGTTTATATGATTTTTGAATTGTGTCAAGCTTACTCAACTATTAAATGCTATATCTTTAATAGTAACTGCTATCCTAAAATGGAAACAATTAGTATATATAAACATTTTCTTGCTATTGTTCTGTATTTTTTTTTAGTATTGCTAGAGTTTGAATGATCTTTTTAATAGCTTTAGAAAGGAAAATAACAATCTGTTGATTTGTCCTTTTTAAAAGAAGTGGTTAGAAGATTGATGATGTTCTGAGAACAATTTGACAAATATTTCTTTTTAGCTTAAAGTTGATTAGTAAGACTACAAAGATAGTCATATGTAGCATGTTGGCTAACATATTTTTAAGCACAGTGGGGGAGATTTGCTATGAGTGCAATTTTTTTGCGAGTTATTTGATGCCCAGGATATCTCTATCAGGTCATCTACCATCCTTTTTAACATTGTGAAATCTGTTGTTCTTATTTCTACTATTTCACTCATGAGGAAACAGCTATAAAGGAGGCCTTCAACCTGGAGGCTGAGGGAGAAAAGCATAGAAAGATATAGCAGTAGTAATTTCAGAAGATATTACATGAACAATTCTATTTCTGTCTCAAATTAAGGTTTCTTATTGTCTGTTGTCTGATTATTCTCCCAAATTTATTTGTTTGTTTAAAAGACTTGTACGGCCTGCCCATCTTAAGCACAATTTAAAACAATAAAACCAATAATTATAAAATCATAAACCACAAAGTCAAAAAATCATAACCTCAGTCAGACCCTTGGGATACCCCACTACCAAGTCCCAATATCCTCACTTTAACTTAGTGTCTGAGAAAAAAGCCAGGTCTTGATGAGCTTCCAAAAGGCTAAAAGGGTGGAGAGAGCTGCTGAATCACTGGGGAAAATATTCCATAAAATACCGGTAGGTAAAGCCACAGAAAAGGAATGCTTCTGAGGTCCCACTAGATGGCAAAATATGAGGGAAGTGACCTGGAGTATGCTAACCCTAATCTAATCTGGTAGGACAGGTAGATATTCCCAGTTCCACAAATAATCTCGTCCTGTGCAATATAGGGCTTTAAAGGTGATAACCAGTACCCAGAAGGAAACTGGGAACCAGTGCAAACCTAGGAACACCCAACATAGCATGTTGTGCTGCCTTCGGAACCAGCTGTAGCTTCCAACTGCACTACAAAGGCAAGCCGATGTAAAGCGCATTGCAGTAATCCAAATGGGAAGTGAGTAAGGCATGAGTGACTGTGATGAGGCCTCTCACTTCAGGAAAGGGTGTAATTGTTGCACAAAACAAATTTTTTGACAAGCACGCAATAAGTTTACTAAGCTTTAAAAAAAAAAAAAGCCAAACATGTATATTTGGAAAACAATCCATTTCAAAGAAGAAAATGGTTTTGGCCACCTATCCCTAAAGAATCATAGAGCTGAGAAAGGGGGCAATTTATAGAGATAATCCTCAAATAACTACCATAACTGAGCCTGGAATGATGGTTGTAAGTCATTACAGTTGTAAGTCAAGGCACCCACATGACCAGAAATAATTTTCTAGTGGCAGAATCCGTGACAGTTGTTTAGTGAACGCTGCTGTGGTTAACCAAATCCATTCATTTGAAGGGGTGATTTTTGCCCAAAACTGACCCACAAAAAACCATGATAAATCATGACTGTGAAGTGCTGCAACGTGTGGTAAAGTTGATTGCTCAACATGTGGTAGCACATTTATTGCAGCCAGGGGTGTTTGACTGGGCAAAAAACACTCGTTCCATCACTGTGATAACTTCAAACAGTTCTTTTATGACCAATTGTTAAATAAGGACTACCTGTATCTCTGAGAGATAATGTGCAACTCCTAGGAAGAAATCCAACTACAGAAGTTGTGGGTGTTCCAGCCCTGGAGGTTTTTAAAAAAAGACTGGACAACCATTTGTCTGAAATGGTATAGGGTCTCCTGCTTAAGCAGGGGGGTGGACTAGAAGACCTCCAAGGTCCCTTTCCAACTCTGTTATTCTGTTCTGTTCTGTTATAGCAAAGTTTTCATTGGCTTTGTCTAGTCTGAACCAAACTGGACACGGATCCCAATAGCAAAGGAGAACGCACCACCTGTTGAATTTATCTCAGGCAAAAGGATTGCTTGTAGAAACTGACAGGGATGGGAAAAGGAAGGGCAAACTCCTTGACTAGCAGTTATTGGCAGGCCAGATCCAAAGGAAATGCTCCCAGTGAGTAAAAGGTATCCCTCCCACAACAGTTAAAACAGCACATACCTAACTCCCCTGAGACACAGAAAGGCTGCTGACAGTTCTAGTCCAAGAGGAGATCTGGAGGGTGGCTCTAGCTGACCTGATGGCTTCAGGCCGGATGTGTGGCTACCTGACAAGCTAACTTTGGCTCACGGCAACTCTGAGAGGATGGAGAGGGGGAGGGGCAGGGGGAAGGCATTGGAGGAAAGGAAAGGAAAGCTGACAGCGTGAAATGCAAACATAGGCTAGCAGTGATGAAGGCTAAACCTGGCCAGAGAACTCAGGAAACTAGGCTGGAGTGAAGTGGGGAGGGGTGTGATGAGAAGGAGCTTCCTGGAGAGGCCAGAAAGAAATGCAGAAAGATAAACAGGCAGGAGAATGCACGGGAAAGGAACATATGCTGTTTCCTGGGCCAAACCCTAGAGGGCGCTGATAAGTTGACAACTCCTAGGGCTTCAGCATCTTGGACACAGCAGCAAAAAAACATAACTCAAGACCGAAGTCACTGTTGCTCCCACCCCCCACCCCCCATGGTTTTCTCTAATCACAAAGCATTATTCATAATACTTGACAGTATGCCAAGAACGCCTGGAGTCAGGACCAGATATTTGAAATGCAACACTGTGCCCCTAGGTGAGCATACCTATTTGACTACTCAAGGCTATGCATTACAGTGTTGCTTTCCATTAATCCGTGCCAAATTTAGGGAAGTACAGTGCCCCCTCTGTTTCTGAGATGGTCAGATAATCAAAATGTGTGAATGTAAGATATAAACAGATCCAAACTGAACTGGTGGGCTAGCAGGCCATATATCTTGTTAAATTGCATTTTTTTTTAAATTGGAAAAATATGTAAAATACCTGCAAAATTTAAATTAAATATAATTTGGGTGGGTAAAAGCAATCTGTTAATCAATCAGTTAAAAATCAGAATCCACGAACAAAATCAGAATCCACGAACACCGGCTGGCAGTCAAACGCCACAATCCCAAATCCTTAATCTCTACCCACACCAAACAACACCAGTTCAATTGGAGCAAGACACAAATCATCATCCACGCTACCACCTGCCACACTCATGAAGCCTTCATCGAAGCCTGGCACTTCACAAGCAATTCCATCAACAGACACATTGACCTACAATCAGCCTACGAACCCCTCAAAATCCAAATCAACCACATAGCCAACCAGAGGCAGCACTGACCCTCAATCAACTCACGCAAGCCCCCTCTCCCCCCCAGCAGTTCACCTCCCAATGACCCTGACCAGATGTAACCTCCCCATCACAAGATCCTCACTGATGACTCACACCTGGCCCATCAAAAGACCCATCAGAAGACCCTCACTTGACACACCCACACCTGAAGCCGTTATAAAAGGAGAACGCTGACATATCCCCCAAACTCCGCTGATGTTATCAAGCCTGATAATGTTCGGAAGCCAACCCACAAGCTCAGAGAATGAACCTTCACCCTCAAAGCAATCTATTTCCTATAAAATGTCTCAGAAGACAAAAAAAAAACCCTTATTAATAAAGTTGGTGAATTTAGACACCTCTCCTATTTTTCATCCAGCATGGTTGCTGGCACCGGTTTAGGAAAGGCATTCAATCTGCCAGACATTAGCCTATATGTTATATGTTTCTAAAATTCATTTAATGAAATATTGTTTATACACACACACATATACACTGTAGACATTCCCATACACTGTACACATACATATACACATACAAGCATCAAAATATTGTATAAAATATTACATACTATATATATAACACAAAATATATGAAGTATTTTATACAATATATATGCTATATATTATATAATATATGCAGCATTGAGGTGCATGCATTTGATTTTAGGGTATTAAATGTTTTGTTAAAACATTTTGTAAATGTTAAATGTTTTGAATATATAACTTATCTTAGTTCTAATGCTTATTTGTATTATATTGAGTTACTATATTTTTACTTTGGCACTATTAAGTGTGAATCAAGTGCAAAACAGCCATCTAGTAGTGAAATTTCACTGACTTGTATTCACTGTGTTACATTCAGATGTAGAATGTAACAATTGTCTTTATGTTGCTGATCTGACCTTTGTTTCAATCAGGTATTGCTGCATTCTCTGCTTCAGTGCTGCATGTCTCAAAATGCATTATTCTTATGCATACAACAAATAAGTAAGATGGGATAATGGCAAGAAATTACGTGAGCATCTCTATTAAGGAATGCTAGACAGTCTGATTCCACTTCTTTCCATCAATATGTTGTGAAATATATGTGCAAACGGAACTGCAATTAAATGTTTCAGTATATCAGCTAAAGGTTCTATATATAGTCCAATAATATCCCATGAATTTTAGCACAAGAGAATGCTTCAGTTCCTCTCTATTAATGCTATCTAATGGATGGCTGGAAGCATGTCTTCTCTGTTGAGGCACTTCCTACTGGAGCAGCATTTCCTCCCCCCCCCCATACTCAGATTTGAACCCCAACCTTGCTGTCCTTTCATAAGGCATGAAATATCTGGCTTTTTCCCTGAATGCCGGGCCAGGCTGCTGAGTAAGCCCATCTTAGTGCGATGATTGCAATGTTTTCTTCAGATACATTGTATTTTTATTCTACTGCCTAGTAGCCTTCTAAAATTATGTATTGTGTATGATTGATAGATAAATAAAATATTTTACAGTGATTGTTTCCTTTTCCCTGTGCAAGAATACACCTGTTTAGAAATCTTAAATTTTCCTCAGCATGCGTTTACACTTCCGTTTTGTTCCTCAGTGACATTCCTCTTTTGTCATATGTCTGCATTAGGATTAATGCCTTAAACCAACACACCAAACTGGCTTTTTGCGCTAACTAGGGTGTTTATTTTATTCCTCTTCTTCTCCAGTGTAAAATGTTAAGGACCAAATGCAACTCTGGCAAAAATTGAACCAGTAATTTGGCAGGAGACAGATTTGCAGTGTAGTTCCAGTTACTACATCTGCAAAGGAGAAACGGAAGAGCACACAAGCTCAGAAGCAGGAAAGCAAAATCTGTGGCCTTGTCCTGACATTCCTGGTGCTGACATCACTAGTCAGCAATAACCTCTGTTCTTGTTGACACAAGGAACTAACCCAAAGGGCTGTCTAGACATTGAGTTGACTGCCAACTTATTCACTAATATCTGAAAGTGCTCAGAGATCAACTTGGAGGCAAATATGAGGGGAAAGGGAGAACTGAGAAAGGAAACGCCATTTCCCTTGTTTAATTTTTTAATGGATTTTATTCTCATCATCAAAACTGCTCCTCCTCTCTCATGCTCACCCTTTCTCTCTGCTGAGTATGGACAATAATTTGTGTTACCTATTCTCCACTGGTTTATCACCACCGAGCCATGGTGGCGCAGTGGTTAGAATGCTGTATTGCAGGCTAATTCTGCTGACTGCCGACTGCCAGCAGTTTGGCAGTTTGAGTCTCATCTCATCTCATCTCTTTCCATCCCTCAGAGGTCAGTAAAATGAGGACCCAAATTGTTGGGGGCAATATGCTGACTCTGTAAACCACTTAAAGAGAACTGTAAAGCACTGTGAAGCGGTATATAAGTCTAATTACCATTGCTGCCTGAGACATCAACTATAATCCAGCTACACCTACTTCAATCATTGTAAGAGCAGATGGATTGAGACAGTCAGACATTCCAGAATTGGGTGAAACACCAAACAGGAAAGCAGTATGGTGTGTAGTATCTGGAAAATTTTATTTATCAGTGTGAATTCAGAGCATAATGTGGAGTTTCTCTGAGTAAATGGCAATTTAATGTGATGTGTGAATTCAGTTTTAGAATCAAGCAGAGTACTGTGAAATGAGGGGTTGTTTATGAAATTCATAGTTCTAAGGCAAAGTTTATTTCTTTAAACAACTGGAGCTGTAACAGGCAAATTAGCTATAAAAATACACTAGCTACTGACACCACCAGCACCCCCATAGACTGTGTCAAGGAAAATTCGAGCCCCTGTGAGGAACCTTGAACAAATTATTGTTAGATTCATGTTATTCTTCTAACTCGAGCAAAATCAGCTGGTGGTTTCAATTTTTAGGGAACTGGAAAGGTATTGAGTGAGAAGGACAAAGTGTAAGTACCTTGCTGGAAGGACACCTTGTTAATCAGCAATTCTAGAAATTATTTTTGGGGAGGGAAATGTGAAAAATGCTGAAGCATACTGACAGCAAGGAAGGAAGGTGCAAGAGATTTCCTGCTGGAAGAAAAGCTTTTAAAAACACTTGGAAGCCTACACCACCAGGAAGACTTTTTGACTGAGCTTGGCTACCCACTTGGCCCTACTGAGCATGTCAAGGAAATAGGGCCTTTCCGTCACTCTGTTTCTGACATATCCTGCCAGCAGAAGAAATCCTGAGAGTCTTTGAGTGACTGGCCATAGGTTATAATAGCTGTTGGGAATAAGCACATGGAGCTACTACGGCTGACACCGGCCCCAGGAAGAATGAGATGTTCCTGCAACCACTATAGGGGAAAACAGTGTAGCTTGGAACTGAATCTATAGGAGAAATTTATAGTAAAAAATGGAGCACAGTAGAACAGTGGCCCCCAACTTTTTTTGTACTAGGGATCAGTTTCTGAGAAATTGAATTTTACACGGACCGGAGGGGGTGATGGTGGCAGGATGAGGGTGGTTTTTCACACTACCTAGATCCTCATATGTGCAGATGAGGTTCCTAACAGGCCGTGGACCAGAACCAGTCTGCGACCAAGTGGTTGGGGACCCCTGCGTTGCAAGAAACAAGAAAGAACATATACAAATTCCACACACTTTAATTTCTTCTTCTTCTTTTGCTAGTATGTGGCCTAAACTAAGCCAGTTGTGATTTATTGAACAAATCATGGTTAAATCATGCCATAGGATAATGTTTGAACCAAATCCCCATGGACTGCTAGTAACCTGGATCAGTATAAAATAACTGTATGATTTATCTTCAGAAAAGATTTGTTGTGCTGAAGGAATCCTCTATTATACACAAATTTAAGTGAAAGAATCAGATATCAGACATTCTTAAATATGGTGCAAAATTTTTGCAAGAACATTTATGAAATAGGTTTATCACCACCTGTTTCTTACACAGAAGTTCCAACAAATCAAATTAATGGGATGAGGACAAAAGTGCAGTTATAAAGTCTTTCCACAGGATTTTGGACCACATGCAGTAATTTTTAATTATTATTTAAAAATTCAACCCTCTTGATCTTTAGTATATTTAAATCCCCCATCAAATCATGAAGTAACATCTGTTTTATTTGCTATGGTGATGAATAGAAATGCTTTTCAAAATTTCACTTGCAGTGGTAGCCTTTCTGGGCCTGGCCAGAATTTGAAGCTTCTCTGAAGACTGTATTCCTGATAAGCATTGGGTTCTGAGCCACCTATCTGAAAACTAAACAATACATCTCTTTTCCATTTCACATAATTATACTGTAATCCTTGCAGTTTCAAGGGATTCTTAAATTCTTCTTTCCTTTACAATATAGCTGCTACTTCCATTCAGTACTTAATGTAATCTGCTTTGAATTTGGAGCAGGGGTGAAACTGTGAGGATGCAAACCACTTAATGAATGGTTTGCTTAACTATAGTTCATTAATGGATTCATACAACCTTCTAAACTTTAAACAGTGATTTACAAACCCTAGAGATATGAACTAGATCACTATATTTTTGAAGTCCTAAAGCTTCAGTGACAAGGTTAATCCTAAAATATGCAAACGTTGTACTCACTGGCATATAACTTACTTATAATGATATTTTTGTAATGTTAACCAGCTGTGTTCTTGTTTGGCTTATTCACTATAATAAACACAAATTATGGACACCCATTTAGAGTTGCTGTGCAAGACTTGTCCCAGTGGGAACGCAGGCCATTTCTTACTTCTCAAGGAGAAGAACTCTGTCATTCTTAACCATTCTTTTTGGGATCCAGACTCCAAGTCCCTTTCAGTCTCTGTCACTCTTTTGTATACTCTTTCCCAGTCCTCAGTGCCCTTTTTATATTGTAGTGACCTGAACAGAACACAGTATGCCAGGTGTAGTCTAGCCAGTGCAGCTTCCTGTGATCTTGACACTATACCTCTATTGATGCAGCCCAAATTTGCATTGGCTCATTTGGCAGCTTCGGCAGATTGCAAGCCATGCTTAATCTGTAGTCTACGAAGAATTCCAGGATCTTCTTGCAATTAACTACTGCTAAGCCAGGCGCCGCCCGTCTTCTACCTGTGCATCTGACTTTTCTGCCTAAGTGCGGAACCTTACATTTATCACAATTAACTAATATTTTGCTAGGCAGGGCTCGGTGTTAAAGTCTATCAAAATACCTTTGAATGTTGAGCCTGTCTTCTGAAGTGTTAGCAATCCCCACCCTATCCCGGCATCGTAGGCAAATTTTATGACCATCCTTTTTATTCTGTGATTAAGTCATTCATGAAGAATACTAAGCTCAGGACAGAATCTGGAGGTACTCCACTGCATTCCTTCATGTGGACACAGACTCATTAAAGTCTCCACGTTGTTGAACCATCTATGAATCCATCTGGTTGTAGGACCCTCATTATTCCAGTTTATCAAGAAGGAGGCTGTAGTTTATCAAATGCCTTAGTGAAGTTTAAGTACACTACAACCAAAGCATTCCCTTAGTTAACTAATATAGTCACATTATCAAAGACAGTAATAAGATTTGTCCGGCACAACCCATTCTTAAAAAATCCATGTTGATTTCTGGTAATAACCCTATTCTTTCCTATGTGCTTGCAAGCCTATTGCTTGATTATTGTTTCTATGATTTTTCCAGGTATTGATGCTTATTGGGTCCACTTTTTTTCCCTTTGTAAAATGTTGGAACACTGCTGGCTCTTCTCCAGTCTCAGGATTTCTCAATAATTTTAATCAGTTGCTGAGATGACTTCCAGCAGTTCCTTCAACATCTGGGATGTAATCCATCTGATCCAGTACACTGAATTCACTTAGAGCAGGGGTGTCAAACTCAATTTCATTGAAGGCCGCATCAGCATTGCAGTTGCCCTTGGGGGGGGCAGGTGGGTGTGGCCAGGATGGGTGCAGCCTACTGGGTGGGAGTGGATGGAGTGGGTGTGACCTACTGGGTGGGCATGGCCAGCTCTACATCATTCGCGTCAAGGGTGCCTGTGGGAGCCTGGGCAGGAGTGGGACAGATCTGAGGGTCTCTGGCAGAAGGGGGTGGGACCAGGGCAAGCGCCAAGGCATGGTGCATTTCTTCATTCCTCACAAACGGTGACACCTCCCCAGCATGCACCCAGGGGGCGGGGCCAAAGCAGCAGGGGCTGGTTCCTCGCTGTTTCTGGACAGCCTTGTGGAGCTAAAACTGAATGCATTTCAGCATAGATGGCCACCACAAAATTGTACATTGACTCCCGGCCGGCCAGGGCCAAGGCAGCAGGGGCCATTCTCCAGCATGAGGGATGGATAATCCACATGATTGGGTTTCCTGAAGTCCCTTGTACCCAATAAGANTATTCTAAACAAGGCCACGGCTACATCCCAGATAGCGCCAGAGCCTGATCCAGAACCTGTCCCTTCCACCAGTCAAACTGCAAATCCTTTGTTCGCTGAACCCACGATAACTCAAAAACACATTCCCTGTCCCCCCATTTTTACCAATACGGTAAAAAAAGCAGTGGACCAATCTGGGTCTCTCCCCAGCACCTGGGTCCTCCGACAAGAAATTATTCAGCGTGGCTAAATTGTTAGCGGCTGTTGAATACACAGCAGATGCTACGCTACATGCCGCCCGTTTTTCAGCCAGAGCAATAGCAGCTAATATATCTGCCAGGCGCCTACTTTGGCTTAAGCAATGGAAGGCAGATCTGAAATCTAAGGGTCATTTGTCCACCGCTCCTTATGCTGGTGGAAAATTGTTTGGAGAAGCCCTGGAGCCATACTTGGTAGAGAATAAGGACAAGAAAAAGGTTTTGGCCCACCAAGGCAGGCCGGCAGATAGAAAGCCTACCCCTTTTTATCGCCATCAGGGATTCAGACGCAATACCCAGGGCTCCACTTGGTCTCAACCAGCACGAAATCGGACCGGCAGGCGGAACTTTTGGAAACAAGCCTAGGCAACAACAGCAATCTAGGCGGCCCTTTCGAGGGGCGGGGGGCTGTCCCTATCGGAGGAATAAGTGACTTCGGGGAGGGACCCCCCCCATAGGCGGTCGCCTCTCCCTGTTCTCTCGGAGTTGGGACACCACCATAGAAGCCTGGGTCTTGTCCACCGTTACCCAGGGTCTGCATTTAGAGTTCTTCACAAAACCGGCAAACCGTTTCATCTCTTGCCCAACGCCTTCAAACCCGTCAAACGGGTCCTTATGAAGGAGGCCATTACCCATCTTCTCACAATAAGAGCAATAGAACCGGTCCCTCCCGATCAATGGGGACAAGGCTTTTATTCAATCCTCTTCATAGTTCCAAAGGCCTCGGGAGGATGGAGGGCCATTCTGGACCTAAAGCGATTAAACTCTTATCTGATATACAAAAAATTCAAAATGTAAACACTGCATTCCATTCTGGCCAGCATACGGAAGAACGACCTCCTCACGTCCATCGATCTTAAGGAGGCGTATCTTCACATTCCAATTTTTCAACCACATCGCAGATTTCTCAGATTCTGCTACGGATCTTATCATTATCAATACAGAGCACTTCCGTTTGGCCTTTCATCCGCCCCGAGGGTCTTCATAAAGATCCTGTCGGTCCTGGCAGCCCACCTCAGACTGGAATCCATTCGGATCCAGTGTTATCTGGACGACATTCTCATACAATCCGGGTCGGTCTAGGCTGCACGGTCAGAGGTGGCCCGCACAATAGAGGTACTCCAGGATCACAGATTCTTGGTGAATTTCCCCAAATGCCAGCTGACTCTGTCCACACGGCTTCTTCATCTCGGAGCAGTAATAGATACGACTCAATGCATGATCCATCTTTCACCGGACCGCATAGCCAGTCTCAGGGCCCTTGTCCGCCTG
Organism: Protobothrops mucrosquamatus; assembly: GCF_001527695.2. Lineage (NCBI taxonomy): Eukaryota > Metazoa > Chordata > Lepidosauria > Squamata > Viperidae > Protobothrops > Protobothrops mucrosquamatus. Next base: position 47,789 of record NW_015387811.1, on the reverse strand, counting down.
GTGCAAGGCACCAGGTCGGTCTCACTCCTCACTCTCTCACAACTCTTAGGCAAGATGATCTCTTGCATTGCCATCGTACCCTGGTCCAGACTTCAT
>NW_015387811.1:13527-45738 GCF_001527695.2 Protobothrops mucrosquamatus | reverse complement strand
GACAGGAGTCTGGAGACCAACACGCCTGACTTTGTCTGTTGCTTCGCCTCCGTCGGAACTGGGCATGTGCGACCAGGCAAGAGGCGTGGCTATCTCAGACTTAGTCTTATTGGGTACAAGGGACTTCAGGAAACCCAATCATGTGGATTATCCATCATCATGCTGAGAAAAGGCGTTCAGGTAAGACCAACGCCCCTTCCCTCATTGTTTCCAGGATGGCTTCGCAGGCCACATGAAACCACTTCGCGGGCCGCATCCGGCCCTCGGGCCCTGTGTTTGACATGTCTGACTTAGAGCAATAAGATGTCCTTACACCAATTCCTTACTTATTTTGATCAGCATTTTTCTTCTGCTCCCCATAATGTCGCTTCCAATAAGCTAGATTACCTTTTTCCCCTTTTGTGAACAGTACATACAGTACAAGACAAGAATTAAGTAGTTCACTTTTTTTTCTTTGTTGCCTGTCACCATCTTGCCAACTTTTCCCAAGTGGACCACCTTGACTTTCCTCCTGTTCTGGTTCTACCAAAACAACCTTTAAAAAAGAAAAGAAAAGAAAGAATTGGCATTCACAGCAAACCTTTGCTCATGTTGAGCCTTAGCCTTTCTGATTCCTTCCTTGCAAATCTTCCTGATATATTGCCTTTTCATTTTTCAAATTTGTCCTTTTTGTTTCTCAGTTTATTAGAAAACTCTTGGTACAACCGTGCAGGTTTCATCAGGTGTCTCCATTTTTTTTCCTCTTTCTTATTGATAATGTTTGCATTTTAATGAAACCAAAATTTTCTTAACAATACCATTCTTTGAGCCAATGGTTCATCTTCAGAAACCTCCATCCTTGGACCATGACCATTAGTTGGAAGTATGGCTGAAAACGCCACTGGTGCTCTCCTACCTTCACCCTTGTAATCTGTAGATAAACTCCTCCATCTTTTCTGGCAGTGCCATTTGTTTCAACATGAAACAGGAGAAATAGATACTGATCAGTAGGGCTGATTAAACAGTAGGTCTGTTTCTCTGAGCTGTGATTCACCCACCACCATGACATGTCTTTTCCAGGAAGTCCTTAGATTCCTTGATTTTGTGGCAGTCCAATCTCTTTCCTTATTTTTAATAGGATGCTGAGTGAAATCTCTTCTCTAAAAATATGTGAGTCTTCCTCCAGTCAGAGGGCTTGAAATGGGTTGTGCAATTCCATTGACAGGGACCTTCTCCTAGTTTTCTTGTTCTTCTGAGATACATGCTGCTATTCTTCCTCCTTCAAGGTAATGTCTTCCTTCCTATGATGTTTTCTGAGACATCCTTTTCCCTTGTCCAGAAACCCCACACATTCCCTGATAAGTCTCAATGTGGCCAAGTGGGCTTCCTGCCCCTCTACTCTCTCCTCCAGCAATACAATAACTTTGCACTTGGTGCAGGCATAGTTGGCATCTTCCTCAGGCAGAAACACAAACATGGCAAATACCTTGCAGGTTGCCATGTTATTTTTCTCCTTCCTTGTGTCTATATGCCTCTTAGGGGTTGTGCAGTCCCCAAAAGGTCTTCCCTTCTTTAAGTTTTTAAATGTTGTTAGGGGCATGAGCTGCTACCTTGAGCTGATGAGACAAAGTCTTCCTTAATGACCCTCTACTCACTTCCCAGAACGTCCCAGGCCTATACAAATTTTTCCCAACATTTCCTTTCTGTTTTATTGGTTCGTGAATAGAGACATCGGATGGGAAGAGGTCAGCTATGAGGGGGAGTTGAAGAAAGGTCTATCAGTGGAAATGATATATTCTTAAAATCCTTCCCCTGGAAAGGGAAGCAATTGGTGCTTATTTTCCCAGGAGGAGTAAAAAAGAAGAGGCGGAATCCACCCATTGGAGGTGATGGTAAGCACTATGTGGACCAAATAGCAAAAAAATGGATTGGGATCTGGAAAGAGAGTACTTCTGCTACCTTTATTTCCGGTCAATTAAGCAACTTAAGACTGCCATTAGAAAATTTGTAACTGCAGGGGAATGCCAGTGCATGTCTTAGTAAAAGTCACATTACAATTTGTCAGAACAGCAAGAACCCTTTCTAGTATATATGCTGCAATCAGGTAACAAATATTGTATAATAAGGATTGAGTAAAGTAGTGATTAAGAGCCTTTTTAGTATAGTGGTTAAGCTACCAGGCTAGAAACCAGAAAACCATGAGTTCTAATCCTCCCTTAGGCACAAAGCCAGCTGGGTGAACTTGGGCCAGACATTCTGTCAGTCCTAGGAAGCAGGCAATGGCATATCACCTCTGAAATCTTGCCAAGAAACCTGCGGGAATTTTTCCAGGCAGTTCCAAGGAATCAAAATTGACACCCCTCCCCCCCAAAAAATGTAAGGATTACATCCCAGGCTTATAATACAGTAGTGATAGTCACTGCAGAATATATGCTGAATCAGCAACATGTGTTAATTGAAGAATGCTGGCAACAGGAATATTTAAATAATGATAAACTATGGTTGTAAAAGATCCCTTGCTTGCAGTTTTCCCTTTAAATAACCATAAAATGGAAGATCAAAGATAGGGGAAACCAATACATAGGAAATACAGGTTTCCAGAAATAGAGTGTGAGCAGCTGTGGAATTCTGCTTTTTTTTTTTTTTTTTGCAGTATCCCATCAACTCACTTCTGTTGATTTTAATATCCTGCTGCTGCCAGTTCTTGCCTTGAAAAAACAAGGATAGCTGAGACTGCAGCATGATTTTTTAATTATGGTAATTCTTTCTTCGTGTTAACTCTGCAAATATTAGAATATTAGAATCATATATGCACTTTTGGGAATCTGTGTCTCTAGTAAAAATCCCACACATTGGGATTTTTACTAGAGACACAGACTATCTACACCTCCATCAGTAATGTTCAGTAATAGAGATTGTTGCCAGAATCTACTCTTAGGAGGGAAGAATTGGGCTTAGCCAAATTATACACAAGCCATAGGTCCAACCCAATGGGGTCAATTTTTCAAGAACTTTTTATAATGAAACTAAATATAAAAAGAAGGTTAAGGGGAACTGGAGGCATAAGACAATGTAGGGGGCAAACCTGCAGTTTTCTTTACAACACTAGCATTCACGTAATGATCATTGCAAAAAAAAAAAAAAAAGTAAACCTGGTCATGTGAATGCCTCAATTCATGACCATCATGATTTATGATGAAAAGTCTGGGCTTCATTACAGTCATAAGTTGAGATCTACCTATAGACACACTATAGCTACCCATTAACTGAGAAATGATCACAAAAACAAATTGTCTCATTATTTACTGTACCTATGGCTTATTCTAAGTTTCATGCATAGTAATTGTGTAGCATAAGCTCAGTGATTTTTAATTTCCTAGATTCTACCTGAATGTAATGGCTAACGACTCCAGGCTGGAAAGCACTATGTTCTTGTTCTGCCCTAGGCACAAAGCCAGCTTAGTGATTTTGGGCCAGTCATTCTCTCTCTCTGCCCTAGGAAAAAAACAGTGGCAAACGTCTTCTGAAAATCTAATTTAAAAAAAAATAAATCTGCAGGGTCTTCTTGGGGCAGACTCCAGGAATCAAGACTGATTTTTAAAAAAAAATAAAAATAAAAAAGGAAAGTTTCTACATTGTTAAAGTGATTATTCTGCTCATGAGATTTTTTTTAATTAACCCTGTCAAACAGATGGGGAAGAAATGGAGGTAGTGACAGATTTTATTTTCCTGGGCTCCAAGATCACCTCAGATGGGGACTGCAGCCAAGAAATTAAAAGACGCTTGCTCTTGGGGAGGAAAGCTATGGCAAATCTAGACAGCATACTAAAAAGCAGAGACATCACCCTGCCAACAAAAGTACATATAGTCAAGGCCATGGTTTTCCCAGTTGCAATGTATGGATGTGAAAGTTGGACCATAAGAAAGGCTGAGCGCCAAAGAATTAAGGCCTTTGAACTATAGTGCTGGAGAAGACTCCTGTGAGTCCCTTGGACTGCAAGGCGTTCAAACCAGTCAGTCCTAGAAGAGATCAACCCTGACTGCTCTTTAGAAGGCCAGATCCTGAAGTTGAAACTCAAATACTTTAGCCACCTAATGAGAAGGAAGGACTCACTGGAGAAGGGCCTAATGCTGGGAAAGGTTGAGGGCAATAGAAGAAGGGGATGACAGAGAATGAGGTGGCTGGATGGAGTCACTGAAGCAGTAGGCGTGAACTTAAGTGGACTCCAGAAGATGGTAGAGGACAGGAAGGCCTGGAGGAACGTTGTCCATGGGGTCGCGATGAGTCGGACACGACTTCGCAATTAACAACAATCATTTCTTAACAACTTTTTGGATGGGGCTTCACACAAATTTGGGGAGGAGTGGAGGGAAGCTTTGTATGTTGTGCTTAGGCATAAGGTCATGTACCTTGACCCTAAGATAACCTTCTTCAGCCTGGCAACATAGATCCACCAGACTATTCCCATCCATCCTATGTGCTCTTGTTGGGTGGAATAAGAGGGATTGTAATCAAAGATATTTGAAGTGCTGTATGTTGGGGAAGTCTGTTTTACAATATTGCTGTCACTTTAAAACTACGGTAATATGATCTCCAAATCCAGCACCTATAAGACATTACTTTAAAACTTGGATACTCTAAACTAGGAGTGTCAAACTGGTGGCCTGTGGGCCAGATGCGTCACATGCTAGCCACACCCACTTTGGCTCTGCAAAGGCAAAAAACATTGCGATACATCACAATATGTCACATGACGTGATTGAGTTTGACACCCATGCTCTAAACCAAAGGTGCATAAGTTGCACATTGCTTAGTGATATAAATTAACCTGCACTCCATCGTCATAACTTTATAGTCAGAATGGCAAACATGCACTCAATAAATATTTATATTGAAATTGCACTTTGGATTTTGCACATGTTTTGGAGATGTTCAGAGATGTTTTGATCTCCAAAACATCTTTGGGGGAAATAGAAATGCAATAACTATTGGCAACACTTTAAATTTGCCATGCATTTTTCAGGGATACACATACATACATGGAGAGATAAAATCTGGATCTTTCTTCCCTGTGCTACACTAAATTTCCTTCAAGCTATTTTCAGACCTTCACATTTCTACTCTGAGCTGACTGCTTCTCACTCAATTCAAAAGTCACATTTACAGTCTGTTTCTCAACCTTAGCCATTTTAATATGTGTGGCTTTCAACTCTCAGAATTCTAGATGCTTGCTGGAAGTTGAAGTTAATATGGCTAAGGTTGAGAAACCCCAGATGCAAGTGGCAATGTATGGTTACCTCCAGTGCTCTGGCCTTTTCCTGACTTATTCCCCACAGACTCCTGTGATTTCTGAAGTGAGTCTATTCTGGTTGAAATTAATTGATGTATTAATACCATCCAAGGAAAACTGGATCTTAACAAACAGGGAAGATTTCTTTGAACTCACACATGTGAGAAAGATAGTAAATAAAAGCCACAGGACCAGGCTCACTTGTTAAATATTCAGAAGATGAGTTTGTATTGGAAAAAGGTTTATATGAACTTATGCCAGGAGCTTAAATGTAATGGGTGCTTTTCCTTCTAACTGTTGCATCTAGTAAGGAAACTAGATATTGGCGAACATACGTCTTTGAAGTACTTGTCCCTTTTGCAGCTGTAAAGGAAGAAACTATATAGAACTAAACGACAGGAGAGAGTTCTAAGCTAAATCCTCAATGCTACCCTTGTTTACACTGTTCTCCTTCCTCTTTGTTACCCCCCTCTCCACCCAAATGGCACATGGTGTATTCCAATAGAGAGTTTGTTCCTTTTCCTGTTGTACTTTTGGAAAGCATTAGACAGGATACATCTGCAGGAATCCTAGAACCTAAACCTGCACATGCTATCATGATGTTGTTGACTAACAGGTCATAAAAGCGGAGAGAGGGAAGAGGGAGAGGGAGAGAGGGAGATAAATATATTTCTTTGTTACTTTGCATCCTTCCTTGTATCCACACCCAGTTCCGTATCTGACAAGCATCTCTGTAGCAACCTATCTCATTATCTCTCAGAACAGAATGGAGGGACACTTATTTCAGTCAGCATCCATTGTTTTTCATGGTCTGCCTTTAGTTAAAGGAAGCAAGAAGTGGTGAAACAGCTTTTACAGCCAGTCCTATAAATGCTTGAAGCTGAGTCGATCAAGGACATGGAACCTGCTTGATATCAAGAGGAAATAGTTTATTAGGTTTGGGAGGTGTATTCCAAAATGGAAACAAAAACAAAAAATGATTCTCACTTTTAAGTTAAGAAAAAAGAGAAAATATATATTTATTCATTTGATCCTTTCAGTTGCTTTTCCAAACACATTTTCTGAGCTTTTTTAAAAGGAGTAGAAAAACCAAAATGTGTTCTGTTAGAAGAAAGTTGTGAACACTTGTCTCATTGTTTTTCTGATCTAATTCTTCTCTTAAGGAGTGTTACTACAGAAGCCATTGCAGCAAAACTGGGAAATATATGGAGAAGGGCACAGACCTGTCAATTGTATAGATGAGTGCAGGAAGGAAGACATTTATCCAGCCTTATATAAGAGGAAACAGGTCGTCACAAAATTATTTTTCACAATATTTTATTATATTAAGATACCATGACAGCCAGTATGATGCAGTAGAAGTCAGAGGCTTATACTCAGAACAAGAAGACTGATGTTTTCCAGTTTACCTTTCACCACAGAAGCTGACTGGGTAACATTACTCTTAGCCCAACTTACATCACAGTGTTGTGGAGAGAAATCGAAGGATGGAGTATTACGTAGGTATCTTGAAGTCCTGAATGAAGGGCAAGATGCAATTCTAATGCTATAATAAATACTATCCTTGCTTCATTCCCTATTGAAATTTATTTACAAATTTCCATATGCATTTCCACTCTAAGAATTTATATTGTTGTCCAACTATTGCTGTGACAATATGTCTCTTATGAAGACTGAAATGGCCGAAATGGTCGTGGTTAAGATTTACTTTGGCATAATCAACTACCCAAAGTTCTGAGTCTTCTAGACCAGGGGTCCCCAACCTCCGGTCCATGGACCGGTACCAGGCCACAGCATGCCCACAATTGGTCTGAACAAACAATCAAAGTCCTATCCGTGGGAGGCAGGCAGCACACAAAACCACACACTCTCTGGTCTGCAGAAAAACCTTTCTCCACAGAACCGGGCCCTGGTGCCCAAAAGATTGGGGACCTCTGTTCTAGACATCACAATTGGTCCCAAAGTGAAGAAAATATCTCCAGAGCAGGATATTAGGAGTGCGGGTTGATATTCAGAATGAATTGGAAATACTTTGATTTAAAAATATTATATTTTCAAGGGATTTCTAAAAAATGTTTTCATTTATTTTCATTGCTAAGAACGCATTTTTGTACGACATCCAAAGGTTTGGTCTCTTTTCTTCTAAGGCTTGTTAAGTGATAGCTGCAGGGATAAAGTGATACTTAATCCTTTCATTTGTATAGCTATCCTCTCTCTCTCTCTCTCTCTCTCTCTCTCTCTCTCTCTCTCATATTGGGAGTTTGAAATAGCTTTTTTCTCTTATTTGCATTTCTATCTCAATGAGGAATTAAGGGAAGGATTTTCTGTGTACAAAACTGGTTTGATGGACTCTCGGAATTTACATGTGGTTAGTGAAATGCATAAAAGGGATTAGAAGTGTTCACCCTCAGCTTGCTCAGCAGTTTCTGAATACAGAAGCCAACATTTTGCTCTATAAACAACAGAGCAACATTATTGTGCTTAAAGTTTCCTTTTCTAGTTTCAGAAGTTTGGCATGGGTGGGGCTTTTACTATTGATGCAACCAATGAAAAATAGAAGTTAACAATGAAAAACGCCCTATATTTTTATCCTGCAGAACTTTAAAAGCAGGATGAAATTTTAAAATATTTTTAAATTGCAGGTTTTTTAAAAAAAATAAAATATACATATTGATTTTCTTTTTTTACTGTCATCATAATCTAATGTAATCTAATCTCCACTGCAAGATTCATAGACCTATGAGCATATGTATGGTTGCACATGCTGTACATGTACATCTATATGTTGCAGGATCTGTCATCAGTATACAATTCATGTCTATTTCATGAAATCAATTATGATTTCAGTATTTTTTAAAAAATAACAATTTAACAGCCTTATACTAACCACTGACAGAATATTATAGCTGGCAAATGAATTCATTCTGAAGTGCATTTAATTTATTTAGTCTATCCCCTCAGAAACAACTCTCAACAGTTTACAAGTTAAACACTATATTAAAAAAATCAACATTGTCAAATCTTTTAATCTTTCTTTAGCAAATGACTTAGCCTAAGCTAGTTTTAAGATTTTCTCTGGTGATTTCATTCAGTAGCCCTCCTCTTCCTAGTAAGTGATAGTATTCCTTTTATAGTTGCAATTACAGTACAAATAATAAATATAGGTTTGGGCAAAGTATGGCTTTCCAGATGTTATTGCACTCCATTTTCCAGCAGCCAGAGTCAGCATAGCTAGTGCTGATGGATACTGAAAGATGTAATTAACATCTGTTAGGCTTTAGGTGTCTTTCGATCCATGGATTCAGCCTTTGTGTTTGGTCCAGAAAGTTACAAAATTCTTTGTCCAGAATTTCTGCTTTCCCTAACATATGTCAGTAGAGGTATTTTCTGAAAATGTCTAAATGCTCAAGTTTGTGATCATTTTTAATGAGCATCAAAAGAATAAACCATGCATCTGCTCACAGGAAACAATAGATTTAGGCTGCTTCCAGGTAAATACATTGCGCAAGTGCTTCATCTTTTCCTCAGAATATTTATGGAAAGAAAAAAGATGAAAGAAAAGGTGGGAAAGTGCAGGAGAGTATAAAGACAACATCTGGATTCTCTTACAACATTCTGCAAAGGAGGCAGGGAGATTACACAATATCATCTGGATATTCTCTTCATGTATTTAATTCAAAAGTTAATTCATCTCACAACATACCAATAGTTTTCAGATGGACCCATTGGAAGCTCTCACGTGGAACGAAAAATGGTTTTAATCTTCCCATGATGTAATCAATGTCTAATCAAAAAGAGACTTCTGCTTAACAGCCCATATTAGCTGTCAGCTTGTCTGGTTGTATGCAGTGCTGTGCCACAGGAAATCAAACTGGTCTGTCCTATGCTCTAGCAAGTTCTAGCTAGATCTGCTGAAAATTACTAACATTAATATTTTTTATAGCATGCTTGTTTCACATTATAAATCAGATAGGCTTCTGAGGATATTTCCACATCACAACTTCCTGTGCTCCAAATTTAATAGTATTAAGCACAACTAGACAGGAAAAAGGAATTCTTGTGACATTTATATTTGTTGTTACATTTATATTGCACTGCAAGCAGCTTACTCTCTTCCCCTAGGCAATGGACAGACTGGGATCCATGTAGCTTTATTAACAGTATCATTCTTTAGTTCCCCTAGACAAATTGGCATCCCTTGTGACAATCTAAGCTCAAATATTTCAACTGGTATTTGCTCTCTATGAGTCCTAGTCAAATTACCAATCAAGTACCTAAACTACAGCAATCTGCAAATGTCCTAGTATTTGGCTTTAATGTATCTCAAGTATTTCTACCTCCGTTAACAGAGTTTTGGTTTGTTTCTTTTGGGAAGTCAACTTCAAGCTTGATTCTAAATGCCTTGAACAAAGGATTTAAAAAAGAATAGCTAGGCAACACTGTAACAATCCAGGAAGTGTCTGCCTCCTTCCTACCATTTCATATTGTTGTAGCAGCTGCTACTGCTGTCATTATTACTGCAATACTCCAATACTTACTATAAGAAAAACTTTGTTGAGAGATGAGTAGGTCAATCAGAAAAGGCATATAAGACTGATGATGTATCTATAGAAACTGGATCAACATTAATTAAATAGCTTTGATTTTAATACCATTGGGGTATGTTAAGGGAGAATGGGATAGCTATTTCAAACTTTTTTTTTAGCTCTCATCAGCCAAACATACCCTTCTGAGATTCGAACCTGGGCTGCCTGCATGTTAAGGAGCTGTGTTAACCTCTAGGCCACAGGCTCTTTCTCACTTTGTCAGCTGTGTCAGGGAGGGAAGAGACAGGGGAGGAGAGTTACCTTGAGTGCTTTTTGATGCACCCTGTCGACCCAAATATGGGAGAAAGAAATCTTTTGCCTGTATCAGCTCAAACTAGAGCCATCCATATATATATATATGGGATTCTAGTTTCCAAATAAATAAATGCACTTTATTTTGCTTCTCAGAAATATCTTAATTATTTTTCCAGATTGCAATTCATTTTGATTTTGGGTAGAGACAGGAACTGGATAAACTAGATAAATTCTTCTGTTTAATTAAAATAATCCATCGTCTTTACCATCCATTCTTCCATTATGGAAATTAGTGTGTCTTTCCATCTTTGTGCATAAAAAGATTCTTTAGTCATTAAATATTCTGAGTGCCTGTCATTTGAAACAAATATCTATCCCCCCTTACACTGTGTATATTTGTATGCAAAAAAAGAACCAAAAATCCAGAATGTGCACAATTTGTGGGTGTTTTATTCAGTCAACCTGATGTCGCTTGTATTTTATAAAAGTTCAACATAAAAGTTTTTCATGATATGTGGCAGCATCTGGCCTATTCTGCCTGGACTCAGAAGCTGAGGCATAGAAGGCCTGGTCAAATGAAGCCATTCCATGACGTGTGTGATAGAGCTGATACTAACGTATCAGTAATGTATTTGTATTTACTAACAGTAAATATTAATGTTAAGGAGTACATTATTGGATAATCTATTTAGATAGTATCGTGAATTTCTTTTCTTTTTCTTTTTCTTTCTCTCCCCAGATCTGGTTAGTGGCTATTCTATGACACCACCCATTCTCAGCATCACAGAAGAGGAATATATTATCAATGCTAAGGAGACCTTAAATATTACTTGCAGGTAAGAGTCAAATAAGAATGTTTTTCATGTGGCTTCATCTGTGGGTGATGTGGTCATTTTTCTCTCAAAGAGTATTCATAGGCATTTGAAATGGTAGAGACCTCTTGTTATCTTTAGCACTGCTGAAAAGACTGAATGTAAATTGATTTGTTAGGAATACCTGAAATAGACTTGTAAGTTGGACTGCCATATCTGGCTGCAAAACTGAGGCTGCAAGGAGATATAGACAGTGTTAATTTTACTGAAATATCCACACAAGTAACTCTTTTTGAACACTGCCTAGATTCAAAGCATAATGATAGAATAACAGGGAAAGTTACATATGTAGGAGAGAGGGAGGGAATACATGTATTCATGTTTCAGACGAAATTTGGCACTTTGAGTAAAACAAAGAATAACATTTTATAGTTCACTATAGCGTCCTATAATAAAGATATATGGATTGGCCTTCCACTTGAGAAAACCTGGATTATTAATGTGAATAGCACACTGACCTGCCAGATTTTCGCCATGTCAAGACATCTAATATATACTATATCTGAATTTAAGTGTTTGTCAGCATAGTCATGACTTGTTTATTAGCAAGAACTACATACATACTTGCTCTGTTTTTTTAAATTATGAATTGTTGAATAAGAGACTTCTTGTGCAGTATGGGCATAGTGTTAACACTGATTAGTTCCTACTTTAGACAAACCTAAAAATCATCAGAGTTCATCAGAGTATATACATAATTAGTTACCAAATAGTGGTCATGCAGTTACATTGTATTAAGAAGTTCGGATGGACATCAGCAAAAGGAAAGCAACATTTCTTATCCCCTGACTGAGTAAAGCCTTTTATTTTATGTTTCCTCCAAAGAAGAGAAAACAGTTATATGAACATATTTTAGTCCAAATTGCATTAAGCAATAATTTAGATGACAAAGTCTCAGAGGACACAGGAAAGTTTCTAATTTCCAGTCTGGAATCTCATACGAAAAGTTGCTATTGCCAAAGTAAAGAGACTGATCTGTTCTCTAAATCTTCCCAAAGAGCATAGCCACTCCCTTTGTTTTGATCCAGTTCATCCAGAGATAATAACCTGATATGCTCAGATCAAGACAAAATTAAAATACGATTACGTTGTGCTTCCAAACTATAAATTTGCTGGGAAAGAATTTTGCAATATTATTTATGCCCATTAGGTCTTGCCTCCTACAAAGTTCAGATCCCCTATTCTCTAAACACTTACAGAAGAATCATCTATTTTTTGTATCCCCAGCCTGAAATTTTTGTGCAGTGCATACTGGAGCTTTGTGAAGTGCCACATATAAACATCTCTTTACTCCCAAAACATTCTAGAATGGTATAACTAGAAGACCTCCAAGATCCCTTCCAACTCTGTTAATTCTGTCCATTGATTATACTACCGCATTAAATAATCGTTGCGCCATAATGGCACAGAATTCTTTTCTGTGCTCTGATTTCACCTATAAGCATTGAAATAAAATCAATCAATTAATTTTAAAATTGCAGTTGCAATTATTTAAATGGTACAACAAAGACTTTGGTAATTGCATCTGGCTCACTGTATTGCTCTCTGGCATAAGGCATAGTGATGGACCTTAACTTCAATTATATTAAAGGAGGACTTATGAAGAAGTAGTCCATCAACTATTATGATCAGCACTGACTGCCTCTAGAAATGAAAAAGCCTTTCAGTAGCTGGTCTTACATGATATTTTTATCCATCATAAACTGAAGCATGGTTTTCCCAAATGGGACAACTATGACTTGGATGACTGAGAATCTCCATAGATATGTACCATGGTTTGTTTAATTGAAACATTTTTCCATGTTTGCATGATCTACATAAGTTAACGATAGAGCCTGGGTTATGCAACATGATACATTAAAATGGTGTCACTGTTGATTGCCAGGAGACATAAACAGAGGCACCAATATATTTCTTGTTGATCCTGGTTCGGCATCTGGTTGACAAAAAATAGTGAAAAATAGGGTTTTATTTATTAAAATATTCTAATACCATGCAAATAGGGCTTGAATCCTCAAAGCATTTCAGATGAAGATAATTTCATGATATTCTAAAGCTGGGTAAAAGTATTTATGAAAATATCTTTCAGTATCAAAGTTCCCTGTAATTATCTTATGGAAACTGAGAGCAGAAATGTGTGAGAAACTGGTGCTACCCATCTCTTGTTTTACGCAACTTCATGTGTCAGTCAAATCAGCAAATATTCCAAAAGAGGTGCAAGTTACTGCTATCTACAATTTGATAATATTACAGCAGTGGCAGCTTGTGGCTGTCATTACAGAGAAGAAAAAAATTGGCCAGTCTCCTCTCCCAACTTCTCATGGATAGACAGCAACCAAATATTATTAGAAGCATGAAAGTTTGGGACAACTCTGGCTTATAAAAAAACTGAGCAATTGTCAGTATTCAAAATTAAAAAGCAAGGAGCCTTTAACTGCTCTCTCTGGATACCTACTGTAATTGCAATTTTTGTTCTAGCTGGCAACTAGGAAATAGGCCTATAAAGTTTGTAATGTGTGTGCTGAACCAGTGCTTTTTATGTAAAAAAAAAAAGGTGCCAGAACTCGCACACGTCACACAACCTGCCTTGCCTACCCTACAAGGTTCCATCCAAAAAAGGTGCCGGAACTCCGTTCTGAACGTTCTATGACAAAAAAAGCCCTGTGCTGAACTATGGATAAGTCTGCAAAGCACTGCAGTATCTTACAGTTTTGGATATCCTCCATGTGTATTGTTCAATATAACTTTGACCATGCTGGCTAAAAATTTTGAGACTTATGCTTCAAAGGACACTAGGTAGGGGAAAGCTGCTGTAGAATTTAGAGAGAGATGGATGAATCTCTCAATGCTTGAATTAAAGTATCACAGTATTTTGAAGCCTGATACATGACACATGGGGGAATCTGATTAGCAAAACAAAAACAAAAAAAACCACCTCACAAATGGAAAGCTAGTATTGGTAGAGATCTAGCTTTCTTGACTCTTTTACTACCACCACTTATGTCTGCCTTAGTTCCTTGCTGCTTGGTCCAACTGGCATGCATAGTCTCTATACCAGGGGTAGTCAACCTTGGCTCTTTTATGACTCGTGGACTTCAACTCACAGAACTCCTGAGCCAGCCATGCTGAGGAGAAAGGGAGAGGCTTCCATGCTGAGCCATGCTGGCTCAAGAATTCTGGGAATTGAAGTCCACGAGTCATAAAAGAGCCAAGGTTGACTACCCCTGCTCTATACAATAGCAACAGTACTCTTTAACGATACTGGTTTACAGAGCCAACATACTGCACCCAACAATTCGGTCCTCATTTTACCAACCTTGGAAGGATGAAAGGCTGAGTCAATCTTGAGCCTGTCAGGATCGAACTGCTGGCTATGGCCAGAGTCAGCCTGCAATACTAACCATTTTGCCCCCACAGCTCCTGCAGAGACTTGACTGGATGGACTCCTTCCTTCCTTCCTTCCTTCCTTCCTTCCTTCCTTCCTTCCTTCCTTCCTTCCTTNCCTGATATGCTCAGATCAAGACAAAATTAAAATACGATTACGTTGTGCTTCCAAACTATAAATTTGCTGGGAAAGAATTTTGCAATATTATTTATGCCCATTAGGTCTTGCCTCCTACAAAGTTCAGATCCCCTATTCTCTAAACACTTACAGAAGAATCATCTATTTTTTGTATCCCCAGCCTGAAATTTTTGTGCAGCGCATACTGGAGCTTTGTGAAGTGCCACATATAAACATCTCTTTACTCCCAAAACATTCTAGAACGGTATAACTAGAAGACCTCCAAGATCCCTTCCAACTCTGTTAATTCTGTCCATTGATTATACTACCGCATTAAAAAAATCGTTGCGCCATAATGGCACAGAATTCTTTTCTGTGCTCTGATTTCACCTATAAGTATTGAAATAAAATCAATCAATTAATTTTAAAATTGCAGTTGCAATTATTTAAATGGTACAACAAAGACTTTGGTAATTGCATCTGGCTCACTGTATTGCTCTCTGGCATAAGACATAGTGATGGACCTTAACTTCAATTATATTAAAGGAGGACTTATGAAGAAGTAATCCATCAACTATTATGAGCAGCACAGACTGCCTCTAGAAATGAAACAGCCTTTCAGTAGCTGGTCTTACATGATATTTTTATCCATCATAAACTGAAGCATGGTTTTCCCAAATGGGACAACTATGACTTGGATGACTGAGAATCTCCATAGATATGTACCATGGTTTGTTTAATTAAAACATTTTTCCATGTTTGCATGATCTACATAAGTTAACGATAGAGCCTGGGTTATGCAACATGATAAATTAAAATGGTGTCACTGTTGATTGCCAGGAGACATAAACAGAGGCACCAATATATTTCTTGTTGATCCTGGTTCGGCATTTGGTTGACAAAAAATAGTGAAAAATAGGGTTTTATTTATTAAAATATTCTAATACCATGCAAATACGGCTTGAATCCTCAAAGCTTTTCAGATGAAGATAATTTCATGATATTCTAAAGCTGGGTAAAAGTATTTATGAAAATATCTTTCAGTATCAAAGTTCCATGTAATTATCTTATGGAAACAGAGAGCAGAAATGTGTAAGAAACTGGTGCTACCCATCTCTTGTTTTACGCAACTTCATGTGTCAGTCAAATCAGCAAATATTCCAAAAGAGGTGCAAGTTACTGCTATCTACAATTTGATAATATTACAGCAGTGGCAGCTTGTGGCTGTCATTACAGAGAAGAAAAAAATTGGCCAGTCTCCTCTCCCAACTTCTCATGGATAGACAGCAACCAAATATTATTAGTAGCATGAAAGTTTGGGACAACTCTGGCTTATAAAAAACTGATCAATTGTCAGTATTCAAAATTAAAAAGCAAGGAGCCTTTAACTGCTCTCTCTCTCCCTCCCTCCCTCCCTTCCTAAGGATCATCCCCTGGATACCTACTGTAATTGCAATTTTTGTTCTAGCTGGCAACTAGAAAATAGGCCTATAAAGTTTGTAATGTGTGTGCTGAACCAGTGCTTTTTATGTAAAAAAAAAAAAAGGTGCCAGAACTCACACACGTCATACAACCCGCCTTGCCTACTCTACAAGGTTCCATCCAAAAAAGGTGCCGGAACTCCGTTCTGGGCGTTCTATGACAAAAAAAGCCCTGTGCTGAACTATGGATAAGTCTGCAAAGCACTGCAGTATCTTACAGTTTTGGATATCCTCCATGTGTATTGTTCAATATAACTTTGACCATGCTGGCTAAAAATTTTGAGACTTATGCTTCAAAGGACACTAGGTAGGGGAAAGCTGCTGTAGAATTTAGAGACATATGGAAGGAATCTCTCAATGCTTGAATTAAAGTATCACAGTGTTTTGAAGCCTGATACATGACACATGGGGGAATCTGATTAGCAAAAAAAAAAAAACCTCACCTCACAAATGGAAAGCTAGTATTGGTAGAGATCTAGTTTTCTTGACTCTTTTACTACCACCACTTATGTCTGCCTTAGTTCCTTGCTGCTTGGTCCAACTGGCATGCATAGTCTCTATACCAGGGGTAGTCAACCTTGGCTGTTTTATGACTGGTGGACTTCAACTCCCAGAATTCCTGAGCCAGCCATGCTGAGGAGAAAGGGAGAGGTTTACATGCTGAGCCATGCTGGCTCAGGAATTCTGGGAGTTGAAGTCCACGAGTCATAAAAGAGCCAAGGTTGACTACCCCTGCTCTATACAATAGCAACAGTACTCTTTAACAATACTGGTTTACAGAGCCAACATACTGCACCCAACAATTCGGTCCTCATTTTACCAACCTTGGAAGGATGAAAGGCTGAGTCAATCTTGAGCCTGTCAGGATCGAACTGCTGGCTATGGCCAGAGTCAGCCTGCAATACTAACCATTTTGCCCCCACAGCTCCTGCAGAGACTTGACTGGATGGATGGATGGATTCCTTCCTTCCTTCCTTCCTTCCTTCCTTCCTTCCTTCCTTCCTTCCTTCCTTCCTTCCATCCATCCATCCATCCATCCATCCATCCATCTATCATCTCTTCTTTCCTGTATATTCTGCAAATTGTAGTTCTATTCTCCTCTTTCCAACAGGAAAATGTAAAAAGCATCAAGGCGGTTATTACAGTTTAGAAAACTTTCCAGTGTGACTTTTCTGGCAGAAAGAATGGGAGGGGAAAATATTAGAACACAAGATTTGTCCTAGAGAGGAACGTGGTAATCCATCTAACTCTCATTCTCTTCTCTTGGCCAAATAAAGAGGACAACATCCTTTGGAATGGTTGTGGCCTGGCATTCAAGAAGACACTGTCCAAACGGGAAAGGAGAGTGACTCAGTGGTAGTGAGTGTCAACGACATCCGAACAGTCAAGGAAGAAGATTGTGAGGGCGCTGATGCAAAGCCCTATTGCAAAGTCTTGACACTGACTGGGACTCAGGCCAATGATACAGGTTACTACCGCTGTTACTACAAGTACATCAATGCCAAAATAGAAGGCACCACTGCTGTCAGCACCTACGTGTTTGTGAGAGGTAAGAAGGGAAAAAACTTGCTCAGCCCACCCATGCAGATTAAATTCCTAAGTGGACATATTCCTTGGCCAAAAGCTGCAATAAAGTTTTTTACAACATGATGGGAATTCACTATTCAAAAAGTAGATTGATGAAGGGAAACTTACTTGCACTTTAAATTTTTATTAGGAAAAAAGAGATGATCACGCCTTTTGAAATGGGGATACAGCATCAGTCTGAGCAATGCAAGGTAGAAATTGTCATGGGAAAATTTATCAGAATCCTGAAATTTGTCTGTCATTGTACTTGTTAACTAGCAACACTGCCGCCAGATTCCTGTGCCAGCTTGTTTCTTTGTCGCTTTTGTAAGTAGAAAGTATTTTTTTAAAAAACACACAACAGCTGCATGCACTACACCAGAAGGAATAGCAGTATTTGCACAACCCCAGAGCCAATATATCAGCAGCCTCTAACCTTTTGGGCATCGGGGACCGGTTCTGTGGAAAGAGGTTTTTCCGGGGACCAGAGGAGGTGTGGTTTCGTGTGCTATTTGCATCCTGTGGGTTCGGTTTTGCTTGCTTGCGTGGTCCAGTTTCTGGCATGCCGTGGACTGCTTCGATCCACAGACCGGGGGTTGGGGACCCCTGCAATATATGAATAGTGACTTGAAAGTAAGGGCTGTTGTGTTGCAGGGAAATCCTCATAGGGTTCAAGAGGGGAGCTCAGAACCTCCATGCTGATTATGCAGTCAGACTAGATAATTGGATTCCTCCATTGATATATTTTCATTTTATTCAGTTGTAGTAACAATTTTCTTCAAACAGATTCATGGGCAATGTATAACATATATAATAAGTGATTGGGAAAGTTAATGTAATACAATAAAACTAATGTCTAATAGTGATGACAAAATATAATGAATAACTTCTCTGTTAAACTTCAGTTATGAAGATCTCCTGAGTTGTTTTATACATACACATGCCCAGGTGAAAAAAATATATCTTGAATGTTTCAAAAAAATAAATTAAAAGCCAGGCATATCTCTTTAGGAAGGGCATTCCACAGCTCAGGAATAATTTGTAATATGTAGTCATTAATTAATGTAATTAAGTCTGATAAGAAAGGCACTTAGGATAAGGAAAGCACTTTGGGTGTAGCCTTTTGAGATACCCTGTTGTATACTTATGAGATATGAAACATACTGAAAAAGCCTGAAAACAAACTGGCAACTACCATAGTGCACTATTTTAATATTGGAATTATATGAAACATCAAGCCCAGTGGTTAAAATTCTGTCAGTAAGGTTTTTGCTAATTAGAGTTTTTAAGATAGTCTTCAAGGAAAGCTTAATGAAAAATACCTTATTTCATGAATTTAGATCCCACTTTTTTCTGTAGGTACTAAGATGACATACATTTTGTTCCATCTTCCAGTTTTTTCCACATGGAAAATAATTCTTGTGAAATAGGCTGACTGACCCCAAATCACCCACTGAGTTTCTATGGTTGAATGAGAACTTAAAGCTCAATTTCCCTGCTACTAATCCCACTTTGTACCCACTATGCCACATTTAGATTCCCCCAAGAGGAAATTACCAAAGAAGAAATTGTAGTACTTAACTAATTTTATCTACAAATGGCCCCACCTGGTTGATCAACCAAAGCTTGTAGAAGAACACATCTGCCCCCACTGACCAAGGGGAATTGAGGGAGTGCCCCCCCCTTCAATACAACATTTTTCTGACCCAAGAACCACTTAATCAGAATGTCACAGCTTTGTCATATCTCAATTTGATTGTGCACTCTACAGAGAACTTCACTTGCTGGATGGCTTAAAAACACAAGAGATAATCAATTATTGGTCCTGATACAGCCCATCATCAGATCCTGTAATTTGTGTTTGTAGAGTCCTTTCTGCCTAACTATACTTTCAACAAAAGAAACCATGGCAGTTGATTGCGAAAACACAAAATAGCTGTTGATTGTTCTGAAATTTTTGTAAGCAGTATTTGAAAAAAGATGAGCTGTTGCCCACAATCCCAGTTTGCAAGAGAACAGAGTTTTCCATTCCTCATAGCTCCTATGTAGAACTACACTCCTCCTCTGTGCATTCTAAATATTTATGTGCCACATCCCTCTGTCATCTGCGTACAACTAGTTAAATTTGGTGGAGTAAAGAGGGAGGGCAAGGCTTTAAAAACAAATCAGTATCCATCCTCTTGTATGGTATTGTTGTAGCCGTAGCCTGTCTGGGGGATTGAATTACATTGGTGCCTGGGGTTGATGTTTCTGTTGTCCTGGAATTCAGGAGCTTTTGCTTCTATGATGCCCTAGAAATACAGTAGTGGCCCAGCTTACCGACTACTAAATTAAACACATTGTTTGGGATATAGAGTAATAAGTTGTTTTGATAAAAATGGAAACAAAAAGAGATGAAATAATGCATTGCTAGATATGTTAAAGAAAGATTCTGTCCCCCCCTCTCTTACACATTGCTTTGAATAATAGTAATTTATGATAGATGTTTCAAGATTTCCAGTATGTTGTAATTTATCCATGTTTAAAGAAATTAACATGCCCAATGAACTAGGTATCACTCAAATAGTATCAAAGTTTAAAATTAAGAAAGAATGTGCACTACAGCTCTTTCAGATCAAGACCTCTTTAACTGAAATATGTAACTCAGTATGTAAACTTGTAATAACTTTCTTGGTAATATAATAGATAATAATAGGATTAGTGGGAAAACATATCTGTATTTTTATAATTGTTCTCTAAAACACATAGTTTATTTGACATGAAGAAAGAATTATTTTCATATATGCTCTATATTAGTTTGATCAAATATGGTTAAATAATGCAATCTACCACTGTTCATATTCAGATAGAATGAAAAATATAATACAGTTCTAAAAATAACAACATATCTATTCACTTGAACTTTGAAAACTATCTAAAAGGACTGTGTTTGCTGCAGATCCTTGTCTAAGAGTTATTGCACAAATAGTCAGCCTATGTTGGAAAGCATCAGAAAAATAAACCACAGATGAATATATACAATGATAAGAAGTGACAACTTAATGATGAAAAGTACAAACATGGTTACTTAATTTTAATAAAATGTCTGCCAAAGGTTTTTCATTTCACTGAATTTCTTTCCATATCCTTTGCTAACCTGAGTACTTCTTGCAGACAAGTGAGACGATATGTTACATAATTCAGTGGGGTTCTCCATTCTCAAATCCAGACTAGCAGCATTAATAAGCATCAACAACCAGATACATATTTTATGTATAATGTAGTTATGGTGTCCTGTACAAACTCTGCACGCATCTGAAGACTCTGTGTATCCATAACAAGAGTCCATAATAAGGCAGAGACAAATGTGATGTCTTATGTATTTATCTCTCCAGGTTTCTTGTAACCTATGAAGTCTCGTTCATTACCAATTACTTTTAATTAGTTACTAACCAATTAGTAATAAAGCTCAGATGCTGTTTTTGTTTTATAAGAATTATGGGTTATTTCATAATTTTAAAAAAGGGAAGATTTCCCTGCCTGTCACTTCTCTCTTTGAAATCCTCCTTCTATAACTGTGGCTTCCCCTTCCATGTGCTAGTTTTCTATTGTTTCTAGAGGAGAAAATATATTGGTGCAATTTGGAATAGCTAAGTGATGAAACAAGGATATTCATGTCACATTCATGTGGACCTAGCTAAGATGTGGTCACATTACTCATCGTTCACATATATGTGTTTGTTATTGTACAACAATACTACTCTAGATATCTAGGAGGGAAGCAAAATTGCCACACTGGAACTATGTCAAGGCCAAATATTATGTGATAAAAACATGTTTGAAGTCACACATATATGTGATTGATTCTCATGCTGCTCAGGCCAACTAGCACATTTCCTTCAATGCTATGGACTCAGCAGAAGAACAGTCTTATTACTATAGGAAGCAAATCTTTTTAAGGTACAACTGAGCATAAATTATAATTTGAGAAAAGCACATTGAAAAATGTATTGTTTGTTTGTTTGTTTGTTTGTTTATATTTCATGTTACCAGTAAAGGAGAATATTTGTAATTCAGGGTTGAAATGAGAAGTCCTTGGTGCTCTCTTGCAGACGTTTTACTGTATTATCCAAACTAGGTAACATCATGACTGACTAGCACTGATGATGTTACCTAGCTTGGGTAACGAAACATTGCAAGAAAACAACCAAGCTCAGACAGCACCGAGGACAGCTCGTATTTCATGTTTCTAGACCTCCTGTTTCCCTCAAGATTACTTTAATTTTGGAACCCACATCAGATATTGCCAATGTATCACCATAGAGTATTAGAAATTGAAGCCCTCAAATTTTGAACCACGCCAAAGCATTCTGGGCATAAACAATGTTAACTACCACTTCTTCCCATAGACAAGATGGAATGTCTTTCCCTTAGCCTTAAGCACCTCTTGGGATCCCTTTCATGTGCCTCACTTACCAACATCTCGCCCTTCCTTTGGATAGAGGTAACACAATGTTTAGAAAACAAGAGCTCACTTTTTAAAAGGAGAATGCTACTGCTTTTGAATTATCTATGTATTAATCTAGATCATGGACTTTGGGTATTTAGAAACCAATCTAAATTTAATATGGCCAATTAATACTGAGCCCCTGTGGTTTGCCCACTGAGCAACTGTTGCTGGTATGTTAAAATAAACCATTCTCCAATAACAAACTCAAAATAACAATAGCCAGAGGCATTAGAAGTTTGGCAGGAATTTCCCCTCACAAATGTTAATTCTCTCTTAATCTAATCTGCCCTTGGTCTTTGCTATGAACATCTGTGGCTGCTCTTCAAATACATCCTGGAGGAATATTTATATAAAAACACAGAGATGGAATAAAATCCAAAACCTCCAGTCAGGAGCATTTAGCAACAAAGAAGCTGATGTACAGCAATGCCTATGAGGGCGGCGGGGGGGGGGAGGGGAATGCCTTAAATTGACCTTGCGCAATTGTAGGATGATGAAGTAAATTTGTTTTCTTAGTCTGTAAATCCATTTTGCTCTTTGTCAGTGTAATCAGAGAGTAAGCTGAGGGCTGAGGGATATAATGAGCTTCTGGAAAAGAAATGTAAGAATGAATGTTTGGGAGCAATTTGAAGCTTGGTTTAGGATAAAGGAGGCCTTGGACAGTTTCTTTTCTGCTGATCTGGGATCGGCATTCTATTCCTCTATTCCCCAAAATTCTCTGATGCTTATGAGGGTTTTGCTACCTAAGCCAATTAATTTCTAACCTAGCTGCTCCAGAGAAAATGTTGTGAAGATAGTTTTGCACTGTTTTCCGTAGAGCTGTGTGCTGGACAGGTTCCTTTTGGTAGACATGATTGCCTTATTTTGCTTCCTAACTCCTCAGCATTCTACCCACCCATTCTGAAGTCAATGCTTCGTTGGTCCTTGGCATCATCATCATCTCCCTTCCAGTCTTTCAGAGGTGGGGCTTTGTCAGTTTCCTACAGTGGCAGATCTCAGTGAAAATCACAGTAAGAAAGGGAGGAGGAGGAGGAAGAGGGAGGGAGTGAAGCACTAACTGCAGTGATGCTTCTCTCTCTCTCTCTCTCTCTCTCTCTCTCTCTCTCTCTCTCTCTCTCTCTCTCTCTCTCTCTTTCTGCTTAAAGGATTTGATTCAGCAGTAAAGTAAGGACACTCCACATGATAGTGATGCCTAAACTACTGCATATTCCAATTAAACTTTTTTTCTAAGCAGATACTCATCAAACAGCCATTTTCATTCATTCTTTGGTCTCCAAACAGCCCAGTGCTCTCTCATCTTATTCCTACCCCATCTATTCATGTCACTTAGTTGATTCCCACCCACCCCCACACCTGCTGGATAGCATTCATTCAAAATTTTGTACAATTTTCCCCAAATGTAATCTCTGGTTCTTCCATTGTCAGTATTCACTGGAATTTAACATGCTCTGTCCTTTGCTTGTAAAGTCCTACTTACAGAAGCACCACAATAGCAACAAGGATAATTTATTGACATTTTGACATATATTTTAGCCCTTTCATACATACATCTACATCGTTATTTCTCTGAATATATTTATCAATTGTATAAAAATCAAACCATCGTTTTATTCCATTCTGTTACAACATTTTTGTTTTGTTAGTTTTATAAAAGCACAACTTAGTTATTTTTCTTTATTTTATTCCTTAATTCAGGTTCTTTACTATTATTACTATTCTTCTGTGTTATAATCTTCTAAACCCATGATCATCACCCAAGGAAGGTGATAGATATTGACCTCCAGTTTGGAGTTTAGAGTTCAGTTTTGGCACATTTGGCCAATATTTCATGACTACAACCAAAATTGAATTTTGTCTTGAGTACGCTCACCCTATTCCTTGAAAGCTCTTTCTAGCCAGCTTGATGAATGCATTTGAGCTGTTGTTGAAGATGGGTGGAGCTTCTACTCTGAATGATTGGGCATAGGTCATATATTCATGTGTTGCAATTTCTATAGATTATATGAGCCTCTGGGAAAAGATTAATCAGACTCAGAGGTTGAGGTGTGTTTGCATTCATATCAGACTGTCAGAACAACATCAAAAATTCCATAGCCGAATTTTATAATAATAATAATAATGATAAAGTTGGAAGGGACNTTGGAAGGGACCTCGGAGGTCATCTAGTCCAACCTCCTGCTCAGGCAGGAAACCCTATACCATTTCGGACAAATGGCTGTCCAGTTTCTTCTTAAAAACTTCCAGTGTTGGCGCATTCACCGCTTCTGGAGGCAGGTTTTTCCACTGGTTAATTGTTCTAACTGTCAGGAAGTTTCTCCTTAGTTCTAGGTTGCTTCTCTCTTTGATTAGTTTCCACCCGTTGCTTCTTGTCCTGCCTTCAGGCGCTTTGGAGAATAGCTTGATTCCCTCTTCTTTGTGGCAGCCCCTAAGAACCATTCAATTTGCTGATAATACCATCTCTGCAGGTTTAAAATAATAACGATAAATGACACACTGATTTGTAGTCCAGGGATCAGAGGAGAAATTTCATATGCCCAAATTAATTTATTTATATAATATTGTCAGATGAATGTTATTTTCCATTTTCTCAGTAGTGATTCTACCATTTTATGTTTTATAGTGTTATTTTTAATTTTCAAGGTTGTTTTAGTTGTATCTTGTATGCTATATACAACTAGTCAGTGACTATAAATAAAAAATATTATTACTCTAGGTAAGCTTGGATCATTTATTATAGAGATTTCCTTGCAAACAAGCCACTAACTAGTAGGAACATATGTACTCAGGTTGTGAGCGGAAAAAATATCCATTTTAAAATAAATAAAAAACTTAAATTTCCAGTGTATATTTCATCATTTTTTTTTATAAAAGGGACTCTTTAAAGTCAAATGTGAATGGATTGCTTATTTATTAAGTATGGCCCATGTGTGTGATGTTTTATAGAGAGAAATGTATAAAAAAATAACTATTTTTCATTTGTCAGGTTTCTTTGTCTTTTTACTATATCTGCATAAAATGTACTCTGTGCAGTAAGCATTATTATTTAACCTGTAACCCTTGTATGCAAAATACTAACAAAACTCTGAAATGTTAAGAAAAGTCTTTTTCATTCAGAAAAGCATTTTCATTCAGGTTCTTCATTTAGAAATGCCTGATTTTTCTATTGTATAGTTGTTTTAACTGGGCACAGTATGGATTTTACCATTTATCTATGTATCTACACTTGTATAGGTATCCATTTTACATAGTGACTCCGGGGGAAAATACCTAATAAAGTACATAAAAAATATTAAAAACACAAGTTCAATTAATAATAAAAACAAGGTAAAAACTACAAAAGATACAGCATGTCAAGAAATCATACAAGAGTGCATCTGGTTAACTATCACAGGGATCTCCAACCTGTGGGCCGCGGCCCAGTAGTGGGCCATGGCCTACTGGCCACCAGGCCACAGGACAGGCTGGCCAGTGCGTGCACATGTGCGTGCACTCACCCCCACTCGTAGTAGCACTGTGGCCGCAGAGTGCAAAAATGAGATGCCACTGCGCTGCACAAAAACAGGAGGCCACTGCGCTGCGGGGCGCAAACACGGGGTGCTGCGGGGCGCAAAAATGGGACAATGATGCGCCTTGGGGTGTGAAAACAGGATGCCGCTGCGATGTGGGGCGCGAAAATGGGGCGCTGCGCTGTGCAAGAACAGGGCAGGGTTAGTATCACATGGGCGCTAGCCCCACCCCATTTGCATCCCAAGCATGCACACATGTAAATGCTTCCCCCTCCCTTTCCCTCCGGTCCGCCAACCAAGAAAGGTTGGTGACCTCTGAACTATCATATAGCCATCTAAAGGCTTCACTCAAACATTGGATTCCCAAATTCATTGGCAAAACTATGTTTTGACTATCTTCCAGAAGGCTAACAAGGTTGGAGCCAGCCTCACCTCGAGGAGCATGATTTTTGTTTATTAGTACTAACCAAGGTAATAGTAGAAAAGACACGATTTAATTCAAAATAAGTACAAACACATAATCCAAATTATAAATAAATCTTGAGTCCAAGATGATGACACATGAGATGGTATGTTTGTGAGAACCATCTGAAAATTGTATACCATAAACATTGGGGTTGGAGTTTTTAATTCAAGCTCTAAGCATTAGCATAACCCATATGAATTAAAATAGTTTGTTTTGGTCCAAGCAAGGTTGCCTATAGAGAAATCTATTACAATCTCACTTGATTTTTAAGTGCTTTGGCTATGAAATGTGAGAAGGTACAATGAAGATATGACTAATCTAACCTAACCTAGCCTAAACCTTATACAGTATTTACAGACATAGAATGTAAGATTATACTGAGCCTCACACAAACATAAATATGAATAAAATCTAAACACTCTTAATCCACAGTTTGGATCATGTTTTATAAAAGTGCTTATGCATTTACTTTTTTTTCCTTTTATTTTTTCCAAGTTTGGTATCATTCTTCATAGCAATTAGTTAACAAACCAAAACAGTTTCTAGAAACTCATCACATTTTCTTTGTTTTCTGCTGCAATTCTCTTCACCCTCCACATTTTCTCCTCTTCTCAGATTTTGACCAGCCTTTCATTAATAAACCGGAGACTCTTCTTATCTACAAGAAGGAAAATATCTGTGTTCCATGCCTGGTATCTGTTCCAGATCTTAACATCACTTTGCTGTTGGTAAGCAATGTTTTGTTTTGTTTTTTTCAGAAAGATTCAGGATCCTACCTTATTGGCAGGCTTTCCGGCACAGACAGAAGTTGAAAAAAATACTCTTTGAGATAAATAGAGGTGGGGAAGCAAACCTGCTAAAATGATGACCTTTGAAAAGTTCTAGAGTCTGCTAAAACTATGACCTTTAAAAATTTCTGCCCCAGATACCGTATTTTTCTTTTTCTTTTGGTCTTAGTTTGCTTTTGCATTGCTGTCTTTGGATTTTCTGTGGATTACGTTACTATGTTAATGATCTTCCTGGAGAAGCCTAAAACCACAACACAGAGGTTTTTAGTAAAAGAGAAGAAATTTCTGGAAGCAAGAAAAATATTTCATTAGTATTGTTTTTTTTTTGGGGGGGGGGGAAGGGGCTACAGTGCCTGACACAGCAATGCAAGAAGGGCAGTTTTTAGAAATTGCAGTGTTTTTGAGAAGGTTATAAGGACCATTTCTTACAACCCTTGACCTTCTTATTTCTTATAACTCAAAAACCAAACTCAGGTTTGCTCTTAGCCAATTTTCATTGGCAAATATATTAAATGATAGTCGGCCCGCAGCCAAGGATATGAGTTCACAACCCATGTAGTGCTTTCATTTTTAGTCTCCTGCTCAGGAATTGCTGCTATCTGCTGATAATATTTAGATCACACTAAATATTTCACTTTTCCTCTTTTTTATTTTTTAAAAAAATGCTTTGTTCTCTAAGCCAGAGGTCCCCAACCTTTTGGGCACCAGGGACTGGTTACGTGGAGAGAGGTTTTTCCGCAGACCGGAAGGTGCGTGGTTTTGTGTGCTGCCTGCATCCCGCAGATGGGGCTTTGCTTGTTTGTGCGGTCCAGTTGCTGGCATGCCGCGGCCTGGTACCGGTCCACAGACCGGGGGTTGGGGATCCCCGCTGTAAGCCATTCCGGTTCATTGAGATAATTGCTTGATAAATGATTCGTTAGAGTTACTGTAGATAGAATTCACAAAGGGAGAAACTACAAATGATGCTTTATTTCATCAACAAGACAAACCCTAAAACAGGAACTGGCTGCAGCGGCCATTTGGTGAAGTTGTGGAAATTGTCCCTGCATTTCTGACCAGAGTTTCCAAAATGTTCCTTCTAGACAACTTCTGTCATCTATCCCGATGGAAAGAACATTCTCTGGGACAATAAACGAGGAATGCTGGTCCCCACTATCCTGATCAAGGATTCCTGGTTTGTTCAGTGTGAAACTCTCATTGATAAGAAACCTTTCAAATCTAGTTTCTTCATTGTCCACATTGCAGGTGAGTTTTGGAACGGTTTGTTTTGCAACTGGTATATAAAATTGCAACTAATAAGGTGCCTTAAAGAAGTTCTTTAAGGCATGTTGTTATAACCGTGGTTTAAGCAGTGGCTAAGTCATTGATTCAGAGAAGGAACATTGGGCATGAATACTAATCCCAGTCCAGAACTTGATCACCAGAACCTCTGGGGCAGACATACTTCTCTCTCATGCTGAAGAACAACAAAGAACTCCAAATATATCTGTTTCCAGATAAAGATTGGGGTAACAGTGCTCAATGGTGAAATGCATGCTTGTAAACATAGACACTGACACCTTCACACTCTTAATTTCACCCCACCTCCATTACTTCTCTATATATCTCTATCCCAGAATGTTCTTTAAGGAGGTAATGCACATATAACTTCACACCTCACTTTCTCTTAACTCTTTGTCCTCTTTTCCTATTTCTCAAATGAGCATTTGTAATTTTCAGTCTCTCTCTCTCATTCTCTCTCTCTCACCTCTCTCTCCAATATATGCTCTTCCCAAAAAGCATCTCATCTTATCCCAACCATTAATCTATCACTTTTCCATAACAGCACATATTTTTTTAACTTTTGCATATTGCTACAACAATACAGTTGTACTAATGTAGAGACTTATACATTATACACACAAAAAGCATGCATACCTTAAGGAGTAAACAACTATTGCTGACAGAAATTATTGCAGAATTAGAAGAAAGTAAAATAGCATTAAAATGGAAGGGAAATAAGAAAAGTATTAGGGCAAATAAAATTTTATACCTATTTTTAATGCAGTGGTACTCATCACTGTTTTTCATGGCAACATATTTTACAAGGCATATTCCTCATCCAAAATGCATTTGTTCTTTGGTTTTGGCCACTACAACTTTTGGACAATTGTAGGATGATGATAATTATATAAGAAAGAGATTATTGTTTTTAGGCAAGAATTTAAACATTCATTCCAAGAATTGCATGAGAACACAGTTTAATGGCAAAGAATTTATCAAATGTAAGTAAGCGGGCCTAGAATGCCAGTGAATCTACAATGTGTGATTTTGCCTTACATAGTGACATTTTAGTCACTTAAAGCAAAAATTCTGTTTCGTAAGGAAAAGTTGAACTCTATTTGTTTAAATAGTTGTCTTTTTCCTAACTACATTTTCTACCAGGGAATGAGCTTTATGACATTCAGCTGTTTCCAAGGAAGGCCATGGAGCTATTGGTGGGAGAAAAACTAGTTATCAACTGCACAGTATGGGCTGAATTTAATTCAGGAGTTGATTTCCAGTGGGATTACCCTGCAAAACAGGTATGAATTAACATTTGCTTTTCTTTCCTTTTTAGCCTCTATAGTTAATATGTCCTAACTCATTTTTGTTATTGATCTGTGCAGGAGTGTCAAACTGGTGGCCCACGGGCTGGATGCATCACTTGCAGGCCACACCCACCCTGGCTCTGCAAAGGCAAAAAACATTGCGATATGTCACGATATGTCATGTCACACGATCGAGTTTGACATCTGTGGTCTATAGGGGAGGGAGGGAGGGAGGGAGGGAGGGAAGAAAGAAAGGAAGGAAAGAAAAAGAAAGAAAGAGAAAGAAAGAAAGAAAGAAAGAAAGAAAGAAAGAAAGAAAGAAAGAAAGAAAGAAAGAAAGAAAGAAAGAAAGAAAGAAAAGTTTTCAATGTTCCCTGCCAGCTTTCCACAGAGAAATGCAATGGAGAAGCTGGCAGGAAATCGAAAGTTGCTATTGTTCCCATTGCTTTTTTGCCCAAGTGTGTGCTCTTTCTGTTTCTCTGTTTAGTCAAGGAAATATCTCTGAAACAAAGACTCAATGGGCCACAGGTGGTCTAGTTTTGCATCCAATTTCTACTCCCACATTCTTTTTCAGAGTAGCCCCATGTAGAACACGATACAATAGTCAAGGCTTGGATAATGTTGTGAAATGTGCTCTTCATCATAACCATCACCTGCAAATCCATTGAGCTGAAAAATCAGTAACACTCCCAATGGCTGAACTGCTCTTTCAGGAGGAGGGCATCTTTTACTAAAATAGGCTATAGCTTTGTCTCCAAGTGCAGCTATCCAACTACATCATTTTAGCCTCTGATGCTAATGTTTTTTTTAAATAGGTAAAACAAGAACAATAACAACTTGGTTAATTTTTTTAAGAGTTATTAAACTGCACCTTCATCTACTTCTACTATTTTCAGTGTGAATCCTGCTGGTTTGTAGCATTTAATACATGTTCCAAAGTACAGCCACAACTGAGGACAAGTTAAATGTCTTATTGGTCAGGCCAAGAACTCATTTCACTAAAGCCATGCTATCCACATTGTTACAATGTTCCTTGTGATTTCTGTTTAGATAATGACTTTGAGCAAGATCCAATACCTGGAATATGGCTGGACTTGCTATGAAATGACTCCAGGATGGGTGGGTGGGTGTTCATGTATCAAGAGAAGATGGTGACTGAACAGGAAAAAAGACAAGAGCACCCTCTAACAAGTTTGGGCACTCATCCCTCCAAATGTGTCTCATTGTCTTTTTCAATATTCCTATTTCCTCTTGACTACTTGTTATATAGGGGAGTTTACAGAATAGGTGCTAGAATTTCATATCCTTACTGTTGGGCAATTTTTCACATAATTAAAAGAATACGTTTCAAAAACTCACCAAGTATCTAAGGACATAGTTTTCCTTGACACCCTGGGAAAAATATTTTGTAGATAGTAATATTTATACGAGTTTCCAACTATAGTATCAACTAGTTTAATTAGTTTATCTTGTGAAACCTTTGAGAGATACAAACCATCTTGTAATGAGAAAAGCTGTGTTTTTATGCCCCTGAATTTCATTTCTTCCAATATCAACTCTGTTTTCTCTTCCCCTCTATCTCTTCTGGCAGATGAATCGGAAAGTGTCAGAACTGCCTGAGAGGCGGTCCCAGCAGACCCATACTGAACTCTCCAGCATCTTGATCATCCAAAATGTGAGCCAACAGGACCTGGGAAAATACACATGCAAGGCTAGCAGTGGGGAGCAGAACTTGAAGGAGAGCATAGATGTCATCGTGCATGGTAAAAACCACTAACTCCGGCTAAGAAAACCGGTTAGGTTCTTTTAGATTCTTGTTAGCCCCCATCAAAACTGTGATGGGACTATAATTCCCAGCAGCACAGTTAACCTCTGGGCAAGTATGTAATGCTTTGGCTAGAAAAAAAAGGAAAAAATGTGGCCTTGGGAAGGAATTGAGGTGATATGTTGCCATATATGTTGTTCTCCATGTAAGATTTAATGAGATAACCTTACAAGAAGAAACATCAGTACAGGATTACTATTCTTGTCTAGTAGCTAAGTAAATATCAAGCTGGGGGGAAATCAGGAGAGCCAGAAAGTTCAAATGTGTATAAAGATTTATTGTAAGCTTAAGCTTTCTACAAGAATTTGAACTACTAACGGTCAAGGGAAATTAGTGGGAGTTAAAAATAGAAAGGAATTCAAGGTGGGCTGGACTTAGATCTCCTGTGGGCGGGAAGGGACTCATGATTGATGACACATTTGACCCCTCCCTCAGGCTCAGCCTGGTCACCTCCTACAGTAAAGGATATATTGCTTGGTATCTAATGTATCAATAAGTTGTTCAGTTGCCCTCCATGGTCCTAGGATTGGAGTGGGAAGGTATGTGCATCGTACTTTACAGAGAACTGAGTGCAATGTCTTTTTGAATAATTAAGTACCCCTTTTAATGTCAAAAAGCAATGAGTAAATTAGCTTCCTGGTGTTTTTCATCCACGTTGTTGGTTTTAAAACAGTTTATCTTCAGTTTTACATACTGTATATAGTACTCATATTGGATAACAGTGCAGCCAAAGTAGGAAAGTTAAAGCTTACGTGTCTTGGAAACATCTACCACCTTTAAAGCGCTTCATGGCATAGGACCCGGTTATCTCCGAGACCGCCTTCTGCCGCAGATCTCCTCCCTCAGACCGGTACGCTCCCACAGAGTGGGCCTCCTCAGGGTGCCGTCGGCCAAGCAATGTCGGCTGGCGACCCCCAGGGGGAGGGCCTTCTCTGTGGGTGCCCCTACCCTCTGGAACGAACTACCCCCCGAGATCCGGATGATTCCGGATCTTCTTGCTTTCCGTCGCGCCCTCAAGACATGGCTCTTCCAGCA